>NC_060179.1:4365309-4391468 GCF_021184085.1 Oncorhynchus gorbuscha | reverse complement strand
AGATGTTTAGGTATCTGGTAGACATGGGGAACTAACCCATCTCAGTTCTCCTCTAGATGTTTAGGTATCTGGTGGACATGGGAACTAACCCAGCTCAGTACTCCTCCTAGTTGTTTAGGTATCTGGTAACCCAGCTCAGTTCTCCTCTAGATGTTTAGGTATCTGGTGGACATGGGAACTAACCCAGCTCAGTTCTCCTCTAGATGTTTAGGTATCTGGTAGACATGGGGAACTAACCCATCTCAGTTCTCCTCTAGATGTTTAGGTATCTGGTAGACATGGGGAACTAACCCATCTCAGTTCTCCTCTAGATGTTTAGGTATCTGGTAGACATGGGGAACTAACCCATCTCAGTACTCCTCCTAGTTGTTTAGGTATGTGGTAGACATGGGAACTAACCCAGCTCAGTTCTCCTCTAGATGTTTAGGTATCTGGTGGACATGGGAACTAACCCAGCTCAGTACTCCTCCTAGTTGTTTAGGTATCTGGTAGACATGGGAACTAACCCAGCTCAGTTCTCCTCTAGATGTTTAGGTATCTGGTAGACATGGAACTAACCCAGCTCAGTTCTCCTCTAGATGTTTAGGTATCTGTGTGTGTGACAGAGTGGGTCTGTGTTTGAGACAGAGTGGGTCTGTGTTTGAGACAGAGTGGGTCTGTGTTTGAGACAGAGTGGGTCTGTGTTTGAGACAGAGTGGGTCTGTGTTTGAGACAGAGTGGGTCTGTGTTTGAGACAGAGTGGGTCTGTGTTTGAGACAGAGTAGGTCTGTGTTTGAGACAGAGTGGGTCTGTGTATGAGACAGAGTGGGTCTGTGTTTGAGACAGAGTGGGTCTGTGTTTGAGACAGAGTGTGTCTGTGTTTGAGACAGAGTGGGTCTGTGTCTGAGACAGAGTGGGTCTGTGTTTGAGACAGAGTGGGTCTGTGTTTGAGACAGAGTGGGTCTGTGTTTGAGACAGAGTGGGTCTGTGTCTGAGACAGAGTGGGTCTGTGTTTGAGACACAGAGTGGGTCTGTGTCTGAGACAGAGTGGGTCTGTGTTTGAGACAGAGTGGGTCTGTGTGAGATCTCCCTCCGTTTACCTGGTCGTCGTCAGGGAGACAGAGATCTGAGATAGAGATCTCCCTCCGTTCACCTGGTCGTCCTCAGAGAGATACAATTCTACACTAGGGCTGGCACAGTTACCATATAAGTATGTAACCGACAATTCTGAAAATAAAATAACAGGTAAAACTCTATATATTTCTATTTCATTAAAAAACAATTTGGGGGGGGGGGGCAAACAGCTGACTAAAGACGGGGAGGCCAGGCATTTGTGTGGTTGAGTCCATTTCCGCAGTTAGATGATCTCCATTGGCTGACCATCACCGTCAGAGCTTCATACAGAGTACCATACAGCCATAAGATAACATTCTTCCTATCTAGTCAATTCAGGAAGTGATCTGAAATTAAAATCAACCAAAATAGATTCTTCTTTTCAGTTTACAGCAACTCTGTACAGCAACTAGAGTACCTGGTCTTCAATACGCACGCACGCACGCATGCACGCACGCACGCACGCACGCACGCACGCACACACACACACACACACACACACACACACACACACACACACACACAGATGAATAGTTTGAACAGAGCTCATTGTGGTGTAGGCAGGAGTGGTAGTGTAGTTTGTTAACACAGTGGGTCTGTTTTCTCTCCTCTTTTGGATACTGTTGGCAGACAGAGATCATGATGGCTAGTGTACATACTGAGTGTGTGTGTGTGTGTGTGTGTGTGTGTGTGTGTGTGTGTGTGTGTGTGTGTGTGTGTGTGTGTGTGTGTGTGTGTGTGTGTGTGTGTGTGTGTGTGTGTGTGTGTGTGTGTGTGTGTGTGTGTGTGTGTGTGTGTGTGTGTGTGTGTGTGTGTGTGCGAGTGAGTGTGTGTGTGTTGTCAAGGATGGGTGAGTGAGTTGATGTTTAAACCATGCAGTGTGTTGCCTAGCCAAGGTCAGCACTCGAGCCAGGAAGAGAAGAGCAGCTGTGTGTGTGTGTGCTGTGTGTGTGTGTGTGTGTGTGTGTGTGTGTGTGTGTGTGTGTGTGTGTGTGTGTGTGTGTGTGTGTGTGTGTGTGTGTGTGTGTGTGTGTGTGTGTGTGTGTGTGTGTGTGTGTGTGTGTGTGTGTGTGTGTGTGTGAGAGAGAGCGAGAGATAGAGAGAGAGAGAGAGAGAGAGAGAGAGAGAGAGAGAGAGAGAGAGAGAGAGAGAGAGAGAGAGAGAGAGAGAGACAGAGAGAGACAGAGGGGTCCTGGAAAGCTGCCGTTGGTACTGTCTCTGAGGGTCCTGGAAAGCTGCCGTTGGTACTGTCTCACTGAGGGGCCTGGAAAGCTGCCGTTGGTACTGTCTCTGTGAGGGGTCCTGGAAAGCTGCCGTTGGTACTGTCTCACTGAGGGGTCCTGGAAAGCTGCTGTTGGTACTGTCTCACTGAGGGGCCTGGAAAGCTGTTGTTGGTACTGTCTCTGAGGGGCCTGGAAAGCTGCTGCTGGTACTGTCTCACTGAGGGGCCTGGAAAGCTGCCTTTGGTACTGTCTCTCTGAGGGGCCTGGAAAGCTGCCTTTGGTACTGTCTCACTGAGGGGCCTGGAAAGCTGCTGCTGGTACTGTCTCACTGAGGGGCCTGGAAAGCTGCCGTTGGTACTGTCTCACTGAGGGGCCTGGAAAGCTGCTGCTGGTACTGTCTCACTGAGGGGCCTGGAAAGCTGCTGCTGGTACTGTCTCACTGAGGGGTCCTGGAAAGCTGCCGTTGGTACTGTCTCACTGAGGGGCCTGGAAAGCTGCCGTTGGTACTGTCTCACTGAGGGGCCTGGAAAGCTGCCGTTGGTACTGTCTCACTGAGGGGTCCTGGAAAGCTGCCGTTGGTACTGTCTCACTGAGGGGCCTGGAAAGCTGCCGTTGGTACTGTCTCACTGAGAGGCCTGGAAAGCTGCCGTTGGTACTGTCTCACTGAGGGGTCTGGAAAGCTGCCGTTGGTACTGTCTCACTGAGGGGTCTGGAAAGCTGCCATTGGTACTGTCTCACTGAGGGGTCTGGAAAGCTGCTGCTGGTACTGTTTCACTGAGGGGCCTGGAAAGCTGCCGTTGGTACTGTCTCACTGAGGGGTCTGGAAAGCTGCCGTTGGTACTGTCTCACTGAGGGGCCTGGAAAGCTGCCGTTGGTACTGTCTCACTGAGGGGTCTGGAAAGCTGCTGCTGGTACTGTCTCACTGAGGGGCCTGGAAAGCTGCCGTTGGTACTGTCTCACTGAGGGGCCTGGAAAGCTGCCGTTGGTACTGTCTCACTGAGGGGCCTGGAAAGCTGCCGTTGGTACTGTCTCACTGAGGGGTCCTGGAAAGCTGCCGTTGGTACTGTCTCACTGAGGGGTCCTGGAAAGCTGCCGTTGGTACTGTCTCACTGAGGGGCCTGGAAAGCTGCCGTTGGTACTGTCTCACTGAGGGGCCTGGAAAGCTGCCGTTGGTACTGTCTCACTGAGGGGTCTGGAAAGCTGCCGTTGGTACTGTCTCACTGAGGGGTCTGGAAAGCTGCCGTTGGTACTGTCTCACTGAGGGGTCTGGAAAGCTGCCGTTGGTACTGTCTCACTGAGGGGCCTGGAAAGCTGCCGTTGGTACTGTCTCACTGAGGGGCCTGGAAAGCTGCCGTTGGTACTGTCTCACTGAGGGGCCTGGAAAGCTGCCGTTGGTACTGTCTCACTGAGGGGCCTGGAAAGCTGCCGTTGGTACTGTCTCACTGAGGGGCCTGGAAAGCTGCCGTTTGTACTGTCTCACTGAGGGGCCTGGAAAGCTGCCGTTGGTACTGTCTCACTGAGGGGTCCTGGAAAGCTGCCGTTGGTACTGTCTCTGTGAGGGGTCCTGGAAAGCTGCCGTTGGTACTGTCTCACTGAGGGGTCCTGGAAAGCTGCTGTTGGTACTGTCTCACTGAGGGGCCTGGAAAGCTGCTGTTGGTACTGTCTCACTGAGGGGCCTGGAAAGCTGCTGCTGGTACTGTCTCACTGAGGGGCCTGGAAAGCTGCCTTTGGTACTGTCTCTCTGAGGGGCCTGGAAAGCTGCCTTTGGTACTGTCTCACTGAGGGGCCTGGAAAGCTGCTGCTGGTACTGTCTCACTGAGGGGCCTGGAAAGCTGCCGTTGGTACTGTCTCACTGAGGGGTCTGGAAAGCTGCCGTTGGTACTGTCTCACTGAGGGGCCTGGAAAGCTGCTGCTGGTACTGTCTCACTGAGGGGCCTGGAAAGCTGCTGCTGGTACTGTCTCACTGAGGGGTCCTGGAAAGCTGCCGTTGGTACTGTCTCACTGAGGGGCCTGGAAAGCTGCCGTTGGTACTGTCTCACTGAGGGGCCTGGAAAGCTACCGTTGGTACTGTCTCACTGAGGGGTCCTGGAAAGCTGCCGTTGGTACTGTCTCACTGAGGGGCCTGGAAAGCTGCCGTTGGTACTGTCTCACTGAGGGGCCTGGAAAGCTGCCGTTGGTACTGTCTCACTGAGGGGTCTGGAAAGCTGCCGTTGGTACTGTCTCACTGAGGGGTCTGGAAAGCTGCCGTTGGTACTGTCTCACTGAGGGGTCTGGAAAGCTGCTGCTGGTACTGTCTCACTGAGGGGCCTGGAAAGCTGCCGTTGGTACTGTCTCACTGAGGGGTCTGGAAAGCTGCCGTTGGTACTGTCTCACTGAGGGGTCTGGAAAGCTGCCGTTGGTACTGTCTCACTGAGGGGTCTGGAAAGCTGCTGCTGGTACTGTCTCACTGAGGGGCCTGGAAAGCTGCCGTTGGTACTGTCTCACTGAGGGGCCTGGAAAGCTGCCGTTGGTACTGTCTCACTGAGGGGCCTGGAAAGCTGCCGTTGGTACTGTCTCACTGAGGGGCCTGGAAAGCTGCTGCTGGTACTGTCTCACTGAGGGGTCCTGGAAAGCTGCCGTTGGTATTGTCTCACTGAGGGGCCTGGAAAGCTGCCGTTGGTACTGTCTCACTGAGGGGCCTGGAAAGCTACCGTTGGTACTGTCTCACTGAGGGGTCCTGGAAAGCTGCCGTTGGTACTGTCTCACTGAGGGGCCTGGAAAGCTGCCGTTGGTACTGTCTCACTGAGGGGCCTGGAAAGCTGCCGTTGGTACTGTCTCACTGAGGGGTCTGGAAAGCTGCCGTTGGTACTGTCTCACTGAGGGGTCTGGAAAGCTGCCGTTGGTACTGTCTCACTGAGGGGTCTGGAAAGCTGCTGCTGGTACTGTCTCACTGAGGGGCCTGGAAAGCTGCCGTTGGTACTGTCTCACTGAGGGGTCTGGAAAGCTGCCGTTGGTACTGTCTCACTGAGGGGTCTGGAAAGCTGCCGTTGGTACTGTCTCACTGAGGGGTCTGGAAAGCTGCTGCTGGTACTGTCTCACTGAGGGGCCTGGAAAGCTGCCGTTGGTACTGTCTCACTGAGGGGCCTGGAAAGCTGCCGTTGGTACTGTCTCACTGAGGGGCCTGGAAAGCTGCCGTTGGTACTGTCTCACTGAGGGGCCTGGAAAGCTGCCGTTGGTACTGTCTCACTGAGGGGCCTGGAAAGCTGCCGTTGGTACTGTCTCACTGAGGGCCTGGAAAGCTGCCGTTGGTACTGTCTCACTGAGGGGCCTGGAAAGCTGCCGTTGGTACTGTCTCACTGAGGGGCCTGGAAAGCTGCTGCTGGTACTGTCTCACTGAGGGGCCTGGAAAGCTGCCTTTGGTACTGTCTCTCTGAGGGGCCTGGAAAGCTGCCTTTGGTACTGTCTCACTGAGGGGCCTGGAAAGCTGCCGTTGGTACTGTCTCACTGAGGGGCCTGGAAAGCTGCTGCTGGTACTGTCTCACTGAGGGGCCTGGAAAGCTGCCGTTGGTACTGTCTCACTGAGGGGCCTGGAAAGCTGCCGTTGGTACTGTCTCACTGAGGGGTCCTGGAAAGCTGCCGTTGGTACTGTCTCACTGAGGGGTCTGGAAAGCTGCTGCTGGTACTGTCTCACTGAGGGGCCTGGAAAGCTGCCGTTGGTACTGTCTCACTGAGGGGCCTGGAAAGCTGCCGTTGGTACTGTCTCACTGAGGGGTCCTGGAAAGCTGCCGTTGGTACTGTCTCACTGAGGGGTCCTGGAAAGCTGCCGTTGGTACTGTCTCACTGAGGGGTCTGGAAAGCTGCTGCTGGTACTGTCTCACTGAGGGGCCTGGAAAGCTGCCGTTGGTACTGTCTCACTGAGGGGCCTGGAAAGCTGCCGTTGGTACTGTCTCACTGAGGGGTCCTGGAAAGCTGCCGTTGGTACTGTCTCACTGACACATGCTTGCTTGGTCAAAGCGTTATAAGCCATTCACACTATTCACCATTCACATGTATTTACTTCTGTATATATATTATTTCTCTCCTAATAATACTGAATGTCTGTGGTTGCCTTACTTACCGGTTTTTAACATTGAGCTATATAGTCACCTCATTCAGCCTGGCCTAGGCAATACGATGACCAAATATAACTGGCCAGTGCAATGCCAAGTTCAATTTAGATTTACAGGCTTTTAACAAGGAAATGAAAAACACGCAATTCTGAGAGAGAATCGCAAAATAGCAAGGTGTTAGCCAAAATGACATCAGCTTTGAAAAGAGGAGTGGAGGGAGAGAAGGACTGTGCGTGGAATCAGTGTGTTTTCAAGGACTGCTTAGCGTGTATGCGTTTGTTTTTGATAGAGAGAGAGAGAGAGAGAGAGAGAGAGAGAGGGACTGAGAGAGAGAGAGAGAGAGAGAGAGAGAGAGAGAGAGAGAGAGAGAGAGAGAGAGAGAGAGAGAGAGAGAGAGAGAGAGAGAGAGAGACAGGAGAGAGAGAGAGAAAGAGAGAGAGAGAGAGAGAGAGAGAGAGAGAGAGAGAGAGAGAGAGAGAGAGAGAGAGAGAGAGAGACAGAGAGAGAGAGAGAGACAGGGAGAGAGAGAGTGTGAGTGTTTGTGTTTGTAAGAAACAGAAAGTGAATTATTGCTTGTGTGTTTATAAAGTGTATTTGGAAAGTATTCAGACTCTTTCCCACAATGTGTTACATTATAGCCTTGTTCCTAAATCTATTAAAGGATGTTGTTTACTTACCAATCTACACACAATACCCCCATAATGACATCACAATACCCCCATAAAGACATCACAATACCCCCATAATGACATCACAATACCCCCATAATGACATCACAATACCCCCATAATGACATCACAATACCCCCATAATGACATCACAATACCCCCATAATGACATCACAATACCCCCATAATGACAAAGTGAAAACAATAAGTATTCAGATCCTCAGGTGCATCCTGTTTCCATTGATCCTCCTTGATGTTTCTACAACTTGATTGGAGTCCAACCTGTGGAAAATTCAATTGATTGGATATGATTTGGAAAGACACACACCTGTTTATATAAGGTATCACAGTTGACAGTTCATGTCAGAGCAAAAACCAAGTCATGAGGTCGAAGGAATTGTCCGTAGAGCTCCGAGACACGATTGTGTCGAGGTACAGATCTGGGGAAGGGTACCGAAACATTTCTACAGCATTGAAGGTCCCCAAGAACACAGTGGCCTCCATCATTCTGCAGCATTGAAGGTCCCCAAGAACACAGTGGCCTCCATCATTCTGCAGCATTGAAGGTCCCCAAGAACACAGTGGCCTCCATCATTCTGCAGCATTGAAGGTCCCCAAGAACACAGTGGCCTCCATCATTCTTAAGAATGAATCCATGTTAGAATAAGGCTGTAACGTAACAAACCGTAGAAAAAGTCAAGGGCTCTGAACACTTTCCGAATGCGCTGTGCAAGTGCTTGTCTGTATGCATGTGTGTCTGTGAGAGATATTATGTGTCTATGAGCCCTGGGCCCTCACCCCTGGATCCAGTGCATGGCCCTCAGCCCTAGGCCCTCTCCCCTGGATCCAGTGCATGGCCCTCAGCCCTGGGCCCTCACCCCTGGATCCAGTGCATGGCCCTCAGCCCTGGGCCCTCTCCCTTGGATCCAGTGCATGGCCCTCACCCCTGGATCCAGTGCATGGCCCTCAGCCCTGGGCCCTCTCCCTTGGATCCAGTGCATGGCCCTCACCCCTGGATCCAGTGCATGGCCCTCACCCCTGGATCCAGTGCATGGCCCTCAGCCCTGGGCCCTCTCCCTTGGATCCAGTGCATGGCCCTCACCCCTGGATCCAGTGCATGGCCCTCAGCCCTGGGCCCTCTCCCCTGGATCCAGTGCATGGCCCTCAGCCCTGGGCCCTCTCCCCTGGATCCAGTGCATGGCCCTCAGCCCTGGGCCCTCTCCCTTGGATCCAGTGCATGGCCCTCAGCCCTGGGCCCTCTCCCCTGGATCCAGTGCATGGCCCTCAGCCCTGGGCCCTCTCCCTTGGATCCAGTGCATGGCCCTCAGCCCTGGGCCCTCTCCCTTGGATCCAGTGCATGGCCCTCAGCCCTGGGCCCTCTCCCTTGGATCCAGTGCATGGCCCTCAGCCCTGGGCCCTCACCCCTGGATCCAGTGCATGGCCCTCAGCCCTGGGCCCTCACCCCTGGATCCAGTGCATGGCCCTCAGCCCTGGGCCCTCTCCCTTGGATCCAGTGCATGGCCCTCAGCCCTGGGCCCTCTCCCCTGGATCCAGTGCATGGCCCTCAGCCCTGGGCCCTCTCCCCTGGATCCAGTGCATGGCCCTCAGCCCTGGGCCCTCTCCCCTGGATCCAGTGCATGGCCCTCAGCCCTAGGCCCTCCCCTGGATCCAGTGCATGGCCCTCAGCCCTGGGCCCTCTCCCCTGGATCCAGTGCATGGCCCTCAGCCCTGGGCCCTCTCCCCTGGATCCAGTGCATGGCCCTCAGCCCTGGGCCCTCTCCCTTGGATCCAGTGCATGGCCCTCAGCCCTGGGCCCTCACCCCTGGATCCAGTGCATGGCCCTCAGCCCTGGGCCCTCTCCCTTGGATCCAGTGCATGGCCCTCAGCCCTGGGCCCTCTCCCTTGGATCCAGTGCATGGCCCTCAGCCCTGGGCCCTCTCCCCTGGATCCAGTGCATGGCCCTCAGCCCTGGGCCCTCTCCCCTGGATCCAGTGCATGGCCCTCAGCCCTGGGCCCTCTCCCCTGGATCCAGTGCAAGGCCCTCAGCCCTAGGCCCTCTCCCCTGGATCCAGTGCATGGCCCTCAGCCCTGGGCCCTCTCCCCTGGATCCAGTGCAAGGCCCTCAGCCCTAGGCCCTCTCCCCTGGATCCAGTGCATGGCCCTCAGCCCTGGGCCCTCTCCCCTGGATCCAGTGCATGGCCCTCAGCCCTGGGCCCTCTCCCCTGGATCCAGTGCATGGCCCTCAGCCCTGGGCCCTCTTCTCCCCTGGATCCAGTGCATGGCCCTCAGCCCTGGGCCCTCACCCCTGGATTCAGTGCATGGCCCTCAGCCCTGGGCCCTCTCCCCTGGATCCAGTGTGCTTCCAGGAGTCCCACCCTAACTCAGGCCCAGACTGACAGTGTAAGCGAGAGGGAGAGGGAGAGAGAGAGTTGGAGAGGGGCCAGGCTGGACTGCAAGGCTCTGATTTAAAACAGATAGGGAGCTCTGCACCGTAAATCATCCCTGGGGAGAGACACACACACATACACATGCTTGACAGCCTACACACACACCCAGACATGCAGAGAAACACACACAGACATGCAGAGAAACACACAAACACCCAGGCATGTGTTGGGACAAACAGACATGCAGAGAAACATACACACACAGAGATGAGAGAAACACACACACACACATAGACACACACGTTTTACATTACGTTTTACACACACGTTTTACATTACGTTTTACAAACACGTTTTGAATTACGTTTTACACACACGTTTTACATCTCTCTCTAATGTGTGTACGGGAAATTAATCCGATGTGTAGTGATATGTTGTTATATATAGTGATGTGTTGTTATATATAGTGATGTGTTGTTATATGTAGTGATGTGTTGTTATATGTTGTTATATATAGTGATGTGTTGTTATATATAGTGATGTGTTGTTATATATAGTGATATGTTGTTATATGTTGTTATATGTTGTTATATGTTGTTATATGTTGTTATATATAGTGATGTGTTGTTATATATAGTGATATGTTGTTATATGTTGTTATATGTTGTTATATATAGTGATGTGTTGTTATATATAGTGATGTGTTGTTATATGTTGTTATATATAGTGATGTGTTGTTATATGTTATATGTTGTTATATATAGTGATGTGTTGTTATATATAGTGATGTGTTGTTATATGTAGTGATGTGTTGTTATATGTTGTTATATATAGTGATGTGTTGTTATATATAGTGATGTGTTGTTATATGTTGTTATATGTTGTTATATATAGTGATGTGTTGTTATATATAGTGATGTGTTGTTATATATAGTGATGTGTTGTTATATGTTGTTATATATAGTGATGTGTTGTTATATGTTGTTATATATAGTGATGTGTTGTTATATGTAGTGATGTGTTGTTATATATAGTGATGTGTTGTTATATATAGTGATGTGTTGTTATATATAGTGATGTGTTGTTATATATAGTGATGTGTTGTTATATATAGTGATGTGTTGTTATATATAGTGATGTGTTGTTATATGTTGTTATATATAGTGATGTGTTGTTATATGTTGTTATATATAGTGATGTGTTGTTATATATAGTGATGTGTTGTTATATATAGTGATGTGTTGTTATATATACTGATTTGTTGTTATATATAGTGATGTGTTGTTATATGTTGTTATATATAGTGATGTGTTGTTATATGTAGTGATGTGTTGTTATATGTAGTGATGTGTTGTTATATATAGTGATGTGTTGTTATATATAGTGATGTGTTGTTATATATAGTGATGTGTTGTTATATATAGTGATGTGTTGTTATATATAGTGATACGTTGTTATATGTTGACATGCGGTCTCTCCTTCACTGCAGCCGAGGTGAGCAAGACATTTAAACGTGTTAACCCTCGCAAGGCTGCAGGCCCAGACGGCATCCCCAGCCGCGCCCTCAGAGCATGCGCAGACCAGCTGGCCGGTGTGTTTACGGACATATTCAATCAATCCCTATACCAGTCTGCTGTTCCCACATGCTTCAAGAGGGCCACCATTGTTCCTGTTCCCAAGAAAGCTAAGGTAACGAGCTAAACGACTACCGCCCGTAGCACTCACTTCCGTCATCATGAAGTGCTTTGAGAGACTAGTCAAGGACCATATCACCTCCACCCTACCTGACACCCTAGACCCACTCCAATTTGCTTACCGCCCAAATAGGTCCACAGACGATGCAATCTCAACCACACTGCACACTGCCCTAACCCACCTGGACAAGAGGAATACCTATGTGAGAATGCTGTTCATCGACTACAGCTCGGCATTCAACACCATAGTACCCTCCAAGCTCGTCATCAAGCTCGAGACCCTGGGTCTCGACCCCGCCCTGTGCAACTGGGTACTGGACTTCCTGACGGGCCGCCCCCAGGTGGTGAGGGTAGGCAACAACATCTCCTCCCCCCTGATCCTCAACACGGGGGCCCCACAAGGGTGCGTTCTGAGCCCTCTCCTGTACTCCCTGTTCACCCACGACTGCGTGGCCACGCACGCCTCCAACTCAATCATCAAGTTTGCGGACGACACAACAGTGGTAGGCTTGATTACCAACAACGACGAGACGGCCTACAGGGAGGAGGTGAGGGCCCTCGGAGTGTGGTGTCAGGAAAATAACCTCACACTCAACGTCAACAAAACTAAGGAGATGATTGTGGACTTCAGGAAACAGCAGAGGGAACACCCCTATCCACATCGATGGAACAGTAGTGGAGAGGGTAGCTAGTTTTAAGTTCCTCGGCATACACATCACAGACAAACTGAATTGGTCCACTCACACTGACAGCGTCGTGAAGAAGGCGCAGCAGCGCCTATTCAACCTCAGGAGGCTGAAGAAATTCGGCTTGTCACCAAAAGCACTCACAAACTTCTACAGATGCACAATCGAGAGCATCCTGGCGGGCTGTATCACCGCCTGGTACGGCAACTGCTCCGCCCTCAACCGTAAGGCTCTCCAGAGGGTAGTGAGGACTGCACAACGCATCACCGGGGGCAAACTACCTGCCCTCCAGGACACCTACACCACCCGTTGTTACAGGAAGGCCATAAAGATCATCAAGGACATCAACCACCCGAACCACTGCCTGTTCACCCCGCTATCATCCAGAAGGCGAGGTCAGTACAGGTGCATCAAAGCTGGGACCGAGAGACTGAAAAACAGCTTCTATCTCAAGGCCATCAGACTGTTAAACAGCCACCACTAACACTGAGTGGCTGCTGCCAACACACTGTCATTGACACTGACCCAACTCCAGCCATTTTAATAATGGGAATTGATGGGAAATGATGTAAATATATCACTAGCCACTTTAAACAATGCTACCTTATATAATGTTACTTACCCTACATTATTCATCTCATATGCATATGTATATACTGTACTCTACATCATCGACTGCATCCTTATGTAACACATGTATCACTAGCCACTTTAACTATGCCACTTTGTTTACTTTGTCTACACACTCATCTCATATGTATATACTGTACTCGATACCATCTACTGTATGCTGCTCTGTACCATCACTCATTCATATATCCTTATGTACATGTTCCTTATCCCCTTACACTGTGTATAAGACAGTAGTTTTGGAATTGTTAGTTAGATTACTTGTTGGTTATCACTGCATTGTTGGAACTAGAAGCACAAGCATTTCGCTACACTCGCATTAACATCTGCTAACCATGTGTATGTGACAAATAAAATTTGATTTGATTTGATTTATGTTGTTATATATAGTGATGTGTTGTTATATATAGTGATGTGTTGTTATATGTTGTTATATGTTGTTATATATAGTGATGTGTTGTTATTTGTAGTGATGTGTTGTTATTTGTAGTGATGTGTTGTTATATGTTGTTCTATATAGTGATGTGTTGTTATTTGTAGTGATGTGTTGTTATTTGTAGTGGTGTGTTGTTATTTGTAGTGATGTGTTGTTATATATAGTGATGTGTTGTTATATATAGTGATGTGTTGTTATATGTAGTGATGTGTTGTTATATGTAGTGATGTGTTGTTATATGTTGTTATATATAGTGATGTGTTGTTATATGTTGTTATATATAGTGATGTGTTGTTATATATAGTGATGTGTTGTTATATGTAGTGATGTGTTGTTATATGTAGTGATGTGTTGTTATATATAGTGATGTGTTGTTATATGTAGTGATGTGTTGTTATATGTTGTTATATGTAGTGATATGTTGTTATATGTTGTTATATAGTGATGTGTTGTTATATGTAGTGATGTGTTGTTATATGTAGTGATATGTTGTTATATGTTGTTATATAGTGATGTGTTGTTATATATAGTGATGTGTTGTTATATGTTGTTATATGTTGTTATATGTAGTGATATGTTGTTATATGTAGTGATATGTTGTTATATGTAGTGATGTGTTGTTATATGTTGTTATATATAGTGATGTGTTGTTATATGTTGTTATATGTAGTGATGTGTTGTTATATATAGTGATGTGTTGTTATATATAGTGATGTGTTGTTATATATAGTGATGTGTTGTTATATGTTGTTATATATAGTGATGTGTTGTTATATGTTGTTATATATAGTGATGTGTTGTTATATGTTGTTATATATAGTGATGTGTTGTTATATATAGTGATGTGTTGTTATATATACTGATTTGTTGTTATATATAGTGATGTGTTGTTATATGTTGTTATATATAGTGATGTGTTGTTATATGTAGTGATGTGTTGTTATATGTAGTGATGTGTTGTTATATATAGTGATGTGTTGTTATATATAGTGATGTGTTGTTATATATAGTGATGTGTTGTTATATATAGTGATGTGTTGTTATATATAGTGATACGTTGTTATATGTTGACATGCGGTCTCTCCTTCACTGCAGCCGAGGTGAGCAAGACATTTAAACGTGTTAACCCTCGCAAGGCTGCAGGCCCAGACGGCATCCCCAGCCGCGCCCTCAGAGCATGCGCAGACCAGCTGGCCGGTGTGTTTACGGACATATTCAATCAATCCCTATACCAGTCTGCTGTTCCCACATGCTTCAAGAGGGCCACCATTGTTCCTGTTCCCAAGAAAGCTAAGGTAACGGAGCTAAACGACTACCGCCCCGTAGCACTCACTTCCGTCATCATGAAGTGCTTTGAGAGACTAGTCAAGGACCATATCACCTCCACCCTACCTGACACCCTAGACCCACTCCAATTTGCTTACCGCCCAAATAGGTCCACAGACGATGCAATCTCAACCACACTGCACACTGCCCTAACCCACCTGGACAAGAGGAATACCTATGTGAGAATGCTGTTCATCGACTACAGCTCGGCATTCAACACCATAGTACCCTCCAAGCTCGTCATCAAGCTCGAGACCCTGGGTCTCGACCCGCCCTGTGCAACTGGGTACTGGACTTCCTGACGGGCCGCCCCAGGTGGTGAGGGTAGGCAACAACATCTCCTCCCCGCTGATCCTCAACACGGGGCCCCACAAGGGTGCGTTCTGAGCCCTCTCCTGTACTCCCTGTTCACCCACGACTGCGTGGCCACGCACGCCTCCAACTCAATCATCAAGTTTGCGGACGACACAACAGTGGTAGGCTTGATTACCAACAACGACGAGACGGCCTACAGGGAGGAGGTGAGGGCCCTCGGAGTGTGGTGTCAGGAAAATAACCTCACACTCAACGTCAACAAAACTAAGGAGATGATTGTGGACTTCAGGAAACAGCAGAGGGAACACCCCCCTATCCACATCGATGGAACAGTAGTGGAGAGGGTAGCTAGTTTTAAGTTCCTCGGCATACACATCACAGACAAACTGAATTGGTCCACTCACACTGACAGCGTCGTGAAGAAGGCGCAGCAGCGCCTATTCAACCTCAGGAGGCTGAAGAAATTCGGCTTGTCACCAAAAGCACTCACAAACTTCTACAGATGCACAATCGAGAGCATCCTGGCGGGCTGTATCACCGCCTGGTACGGCAACTGCTCCGCCCTCAACCGTAAGGCTCTCCAGAGGGTAGTGAGGACTGCACAACGCATCACCGGGGCAAACTACCTGCCCTCCAGGACACCTACACCACCCGTTGTTACAGGAAGGCCATAAAGATCATCAAGGACATCAACCACCCGAACCACTGCCTGTTCACCCCGCTATCATCCAGAAGGCGAGGTCAGTACAGGTGCATCAAAGCTGGGACCGAGAGACTGAAAAACAGCTTCTATCTCAAGGCCATCAGACTGTTAAACAGCCACCACTAACACTGAGTGGCTGCTGCCAACACACTGTCATTGACACTGACCCAACTCCAGCCATTTTAATAATGGGAATTGATGGGAAATGATGTAAATATATCACTAGCCACTTTAAACAATGCTACCTTATATAATGTTACTTACCCTACATTATTCATCTCATATGCATATGTATATACTGTACTCTACATCATCGACTGCATCCTTATGTAACACATGTATCACTAGCCACTTTAACTATGCCACTTTGTTTACTTTGTCTACACACTCATCTCATATGTATATACTGTACTCGATACCATCTACTGTATGCTGCTCTGTACCATCACTCATTCATATATCCTTATGTACATGTTCCTTATCCCCTTACTCTGTGTATAAGACAGTAGTTTTGGAATTGTTAGTTAGATTACTTGTTGGTTATCACTGCATTGTTGGAACTAGAAGCACAAGCATTTCGCTACACTCGCATTAACATCTGCTAACCATGTGTATGTGACAAATAAAATTTGATTTGATTTGATTTATGTTGTTATATATAGTGATGTGTTGTTATATATAGTGATGTGTTGTTATATGTTGTTATATGTTGTTATATATAGTGATGTGTTGTTATTTGTAGTGATGTGTTGTTATTTGTAGTGATGTGTTGTTATATGTTGTTCTATATAGTGATGTGTTGTTATTTGTAGTGATGTGTTGTTATTTGTAGTGGTGTGTTGTTATTTGTAGTGATGTGTTGTTATATGTTGTTATATATAGTGATGTGTTGTTATATATAGTGATGTGTTGTTATATGTAGTGATATGTTGTTATATGTTGTTATATATAGTGATGTGTTGTTATATGTAGTGATGTGTTGTTATATGTAGTGATATGTTGTTATATATAGTGATGTGTTGTTATATGTAGTGATGTGTTGTTATATGTAGTGATGTGTTGTTATATGTAGTGATATGTTGTTATATATAGTGATGTGTTGTTATATGTAGTGATGTGTTGTTATATGTAGTGATGTGTTGTTATATGTAGTGATATGTTGTTATATATAGTGATGTGTTGTTATATGTAGTGATGTGTTGTTATATATAGTGATGTGTTGTTATATGTTGTTATATATAGTGATGTGTTGTTATATGTTGTTATATGTAGTGATGTGTTGTTATATGTAGTGATGTGTTGTTATATATAGTGATGTGTTGTTATATGTAGTGATGTGTTGTTATATATAGTGATGTGTTGTTATATGTAGTGATGTGTTGTTATATGTTGTTATATGTAGTGATGTGTTGTTATATGTAGTGATGTGTTGTTATATATAGTGATGTGTTGTTATATATAGTGATGTGTTGTTATATATAGTGATGTGTTGTTATATGTAGTGATGTGTTGTTATATGTTGTTATATGTTGTTATATGTAGTGATATGTTGTTATATGTTGTTATATAGTGATGTGTTGTTATATGTTGTTATATGTAGTGATATGTTGTTATATTTACATTTACATTTAAGTCATTTAGCAGACGCTCTTATCCAGAGCGACTTACAAATTGGTGCATTCACCTTATGACATCCAGTGGGACAGTCACTTAACAATAGTGCATCTAAAACTTAGGGGGGGTGGGGTGAGAGGGATTACTTAACCTATCCTAGGTATTCCTTAAAGAGGTGGGGTTTCAGGTGTCTCCGGAAGGTGGTGATTGACTCCGCTGTCCTGGCGTCGTGAGGGAGTTTGTTCCACCATTGGGGGGCCAGGGCAGCGAACAGTTTTGACTGGGCTGAGCGGGAGCTGTACTTCCTCAGTGGTAGGGAGGCGAGCAGGCCAGAGGTGGATGAACGCAGTGCCCTTGTTTGGGTGTAGGGCCTGATCAGAGCCTGGAGGTACTGAGGTGCCGTTCCCCTCACAGCTCCGTAGGCAAGCACCATGGTCTTGTAGCGGATGCGAGCTTCAACTGGAAGCCAGTGGAGAGAACGGAGGAGCGGGGTGACGTGAGAGAACTTGGGAAGGTTGAACACCAGACGGGCTGCGGCGTTCTGGATGAGTTGAAGGGGTTTAATGGCACAGGCAGGGAGCCCAGCCAACAGCGAGTTGCAGTAATCCAGACGGGAGATGACAAGTGCCTGGATTAGGACCTGCGCCGCTTCCTGTGTGAGGCAGGGTCGTACTCTGCGGATGTTGTAGAGCATGAACCTACAGGAACGGGCCACCGCCTTGATGTTAGTTGAGAACGACAGGGTGTTGTCCAGGATCACGCCAAATATGTTGTTATATGTAGTGATGTGTTGTTATATATAGTGATGTGTTGTTATATATAGTGATGTGTTGTTATATGTTGTTATATATAGTGATGTGTTGTTATATGTAGTGATGTGTTGTTATATATAGTGATGTGTTGTTATATGTTGTTATATGTTGTTATATATAGTGATGTGTTGTTATATGTTGTTATATATAGTGATGTGTTGTTATATGTAGTGATGTGTTGTTATATGTAGTGACGTGTTGTTATATGTAGTGATGTGTTGTTATATGTAGTGATGTGTTGTTATATGTAGTGATGTGTTGTTATATATAGTGATGTGTTGTTATGTGTTGTTATATATAGTGATGTGTTGTTATATATAGTGATGTGTTGTTATATATAGTGATGTGTTGTTATATATAGTGATATGTTGTTATATCTTGATATGTTGTTATATATAGTCATATGTTGTTTTTTATAGTGATGTGTTGTTATATATAGTGATGTGTTGTTATATATAGTGATGTGTTGTTATATATAGTAAGTTTTAGGGGAGGCAGGTAGCCTAGTGGTTAGAGGTGACAGGTATCCTAGTGGTGAGAGGAGGGGGCAGGTAGCCTAGTGTCTAGAGGAGGCAGGTATCCTAGTGGTGAGAGGGGAGAGGGCAGGTAGCCTAGTGGCTAGAGGGGGGAGGCAGGTAGCCTAGTGGCTAGAGGGGGCAGGTAGCCTAGTGGTTAGAGGAGGCAGGTAGCCTAGTGGTTAGAGGAGGCAGGTAGCCTTGTGGTTAGAGGAGACAGGTAGTCTAGTGGTTAGAGGAGGCAGGTAGCCGAGTGGTGAGACGGGGAGACAGGTAGGCTAGTGGGTAGAGGGGGAGGCAGGTAGCCTAGTGGTTAGAGGGGGAGGCAGGTAGTCTAGTGGTTAGAGGGGACAGGTAGCCTAGTGGTTAGAGGAGACAGGTAGCCTAGTGGTTAGAGGAGGCTGGTAGCCTAGTGGTTAGAGGAGACAGGTAGCCTAGTGGTTAGAGGGGGAGGCAGGTAGCCTAGTGGCTAGAGGGGGAGGCAGGTAGCCTAGTGGTTAGAGGGGGCAGGTAGCCTAGTGGTTAGAGGGGGAGGCAGGTAGCCTAATGGTTAGAGGGGGAGACAGGTAGCCTAGTGGTTAGAGGGGGAGCCAGGTAGCCTAGTGGTTAGAGGGGGAGGCAGGTAGCCTAGTGGTTAGAGGGAGGCAGGTAGCGTAGTGGTTAGAGGGGGAGGCAGGTAGCCTAACGGTTAGAGGGGAGGCAGGTAGCCTAGTGGTTAGAAGGGGAAACATGTAGCCTAGTGGTTAGGGGGTGGCAGGTAGCCTAGTGGTTAGAGGGGGAGGCAGGTAGCCTAGTGGTTAGAGGAGCAGGTAGCCTAGTGGTTAAGGGGGGCAGGTAGCCGAGTGGTGAGACGGGGGAGACAGGTAGGCTAGTGGGTAGAGGGGAGGCAGGTAGCCTAGTGGTTAGAGGGGGAGGCAGGTAGTCTAGTGGTTAGAGGGGACAGGTAGCCTAGTGGTTAGAGGAGACAGGTAGCCTAGTGGTTAGAGGAGACTGGTAGCCTAGTGGTTAGAGGAGACAGGTAGCCTAGTGGTTAGAGGAGACAGGTAGCCTAGTGGTTAGAGGGGGGAGGCAGGTAGCCTAGTGGCTAGAGGGGGAGGCAGGTAGCCTAGTGGTTAGAGGGGGCAGGTAGCCTAGTGGTTAGAGGGGAGGCAGGTAGCCTAATGGTTAGAGGGGAGACAGGTAGCCTAGTGGTTAGAGGGGAGCCAGGTAGCCTAGTGGTTAGAGGGGAGGCAGGTAGCCTAGTGGTTAGAGGGGAGGCAGGTAGCGTACTGGTTAGAGGGGGAGGCAGGTAGCCTAACGGTTAGAGGGGAGGCAGGTAGCCTAGTGGTTAGAAGGGGAAACATGTAGCCTAGTGGTTAGGGGGTGGCAGGTAGCCTAGTGGTTAGAAGGGGAAACATGTAGCCTAGTGGTTAGGGGGGTGGCAGGTAGCCTAGTGGTTAGAGGGGAGGCAGGTAGCCTAGTGGCTAGAGGGGCGGCAGGTAGCCTAGTGGTTAGAGGGGGAGGCAGGTAGCCTAATGGTTAGAGGGGGAGACAGGTAGCCTAGTGGTTAGAGGGGAGCCAGGTAGCCTAGTGGTTAGAGGGGGAGGCAGGTAGCCTAGTGGTTAGAGGGGAGGCAGGTAGCGTAGTGGTTAGAAGGGGAAACATGTAGCCTAGTGGTTAGAGGGGGTGGCAGGTAGCCTAGTGGTTAGAGGGGAGGCAGGTAGCCTAACGGTTAGAGGGGAGGCAGGTAGCCTAGTGGTTAGAAGGGGAAACATGTAGCCTAGTGGTTAGAGGGGTGGCAGGTAGCCTAGTGGTTAGAGGGGGAGGCAGGTAGTCTAGTGGTTAGAGCGTTGGACTAGTAACCGAAAGATTGCAAAATTGAACCGCCGAGCTGACAAGGTGAAAATCTGTCATTCTGCCTCTGAACAAGGAAGTTAACCCCACTATTCCCTGGGTGCCGTGGATGTCGACTACGGCAGCCCCCAGCACCTCTCTGAGTCAGAGGAAGAAGACACATTTCAGTTGAATACATTCAGTTGGACATGGTATCCACCTGTGTGCTTATACAGGTTCAGGAGTAATGATTGGAAAGGTACTTTCTTGTATACTGGAGCCTCAGGATGGAATGAGTTGCCTCTGCCTCTCTGTACAGCTTTAAAAATAAAGTAGAAATGTGTTTGATGTCTTCTGTGCTCATATGAATAACCCCTATGATGTAACTGGAATGATGAGATAGATGTTCTTCTTCTCTGTTTTTGATGACATAGAGGTTCTTCTTCTCTGTTTTTGATGAGATAGATGTTCTTCTCTGTTTTTGATGACATAGAGGTTCTTCTTCTCTGTTTTTGATGAGATAGATGTTCTTCTCTGTTTTTGGTGAGATAGATGTTCTTCTCTGTTTTTGATGAGATAGATGTTCTTCTCTGTTTTTGATGACATAGAGGTTCTTCTTCTCTGTTTTTGATGAGATAGATGTTCTTCTCTGTTTTTGGTGAGATAGATGTTCTTCTCTGTTTTTGATGAGATAGATGTTCTTCTCTGTTTTTGATGAGATAGATGTTCTTCTCTGTTTTTGATGAGATAGAGGTTCTTCTTCTCTGTTTTTGACGAGATAGAGGTTCTTCTTCTCTGTTTTTGACGAGATAGAGGTTCTTCTTCTCTGTTTTTGACGAGATAGAGGTTCTTCTTCTCTGTTTTTGACGAGATAGAGGTTCTTCTTCTCTGTTTTTGACGAGATAGAGGTTCTTCTTCTCTGTTTTTGACGAGATAGAGGTTCTTCTTCTCTGTTTTGACGAGATAGAGGTTCTTCTTCTCTGTTTTTGACGAGATAGAGGTTCTTCTTCTCTGTTTTTGACGAGATAGAGGTTCTTCTTCTCTGTTTTTGACGAGATAGAGGTTCTTCTTCTCTGTTTTTGACGAGATAGAGGTTCTTCTTCTCTGTTTTTGACGAGATAGAGGTTCTTCTTCTCTGTTTTTGACGAGATAGAGGTTCTTCTTCTCTGTTTTTGACGAGATAGAGGTTCTTCTTCTCTGTTTTTGACGAGATAGAGGTTCTTCTTCTCTGTTTTTGACGAGATAGATGTTCTTCTTCTCTGTTTTTTACGAGATAGAGGTTCTTCTTCTCTGTTTTTGATGAGATAGAGGTTCTTCTCTGTTTTTGATGAGATAGAGGTTCTTCTTCTCTGTTTTTGATGAGATAGAGGTTCTTCTTCTCTGTTTTTGACGAGATAGAGGTTCTTCTTCTCTGTTTTTGACGAGATAGAGGTTCTTCTTCTCTGTTTTTGATGAGATAGAGGTACTTCTTCTCTGTTTTTGATGAGATATATGTTCTTCTCTGTTTTTGATGAGATAGAGGTTCTTCTTCTCTGTTTTTGATGAGATAGAGGTTCTTCTTCTCTGTTTTTGATGAGATAGAGGTTCTTCTTCTCTGTTTTTGACGAGATAGAGGTTCTTCTTCTCTGTTTTTGACGAGATAGAGGTTCTTCTTCTCTGTTTTTGACGAGATAGAGGTTCTTCTTCTCTGTTTTTGACGAGATAGAGGTTCTTCTTCTCTGTTTTTGACGAGATAGAGGTTCTTCTTCTCTGTTTTTGACGAGATAGAGGTTCTTCTTCTCTGTTTTTGACGAGATAGAGGTTCTTCTTCTCTGTTTTTGACGAGATAGAGGTTCTTCTTCTCTGTTTTTGACGAGATAGAGGTTCTTCTTCTCTGTTTTTGACGAGATAGAGGTTCTTCTTCTCTGTTTTTGACGAGATAGAGGTTCTTCTTCTCTGTTTTTGACGAGATAGATGTTCTTCTTCTCTGTTTTTGACGAGATAGAGGTTCTTCTTCTCTGTTTTTGATGAGATAGAGGTTCTTCTTCTCTGTTTTTGATGAGATAGAGGTTCTTCTTCTCTGTTTTTGATGAGATAGAGGTTCTTCTTCTCTGTTTTTGATGAGATAGAGGTTCTTCTTCTCTGTTTTTGATGAGATAGAGGTTCTTCTTCTCTGTTTTTGACGAGATAGAGGTTCTTCTTCTCTGTTTTTGACGAGATAGATGTTCTTCTTCTCTGTTTTTGACGAGATAGAGGTTCTTCTTCTCTGTTTTTGACGAGATAGAGGTTCTTCTTCTCTGTTTTTGATGAGATAGATGTTCTTCTTCTCTGTTTTTGACGAGATAGATGTTCTTCTTCTCTGTTTTTGACGAGATAGAGGTTCTTCTTCTCTGTTTTTGACGAGATAGAGGTTCTTCTTCTCTGTTTTTGATGAGATAGAGGTTCTTCTTCTCTGTTTTTGATGAGATAGAGGTTCTTCTTCTGTTTTTGATGAGATAGATGTTCTTCTTCTCTGTTTTTGACGAGATAGAGGTTCTTCTTCTCTGTTTTTGATGAGATAGAGGTTCTTCTTCTCTGTTTTTGATGAGATAGAGGTTCTTCTTCTCTGTTTTTGATGAGATAGATGTTCTTCTTCTCTGTTTTTGATGAGATAGAGGTTCTTCTTCTCTGTTTTTGATGAGATAGAGGTTCTTCTTCTCTGTTTTTGATGAGATAGATGTTCTTCTTCTCTGTTTTTGATGAGATAGAGGTTCTTCTTCTCTGTTTTTGATGAGATAGATGTTCTTCTTCTCTGTTTTTGATGAGATAGAGGTTCTTCTTCTCTGTTTTTGATGAGATAGATGTTCTTCTTCTCTGTTTTTGTTTTATTATTTCCCTGCCATACTGTGTTCCATCTTGTCTCAAGAAGACCGCAATGGAAATAAGTCCCAGACTTCATTGTGTTTTATCCTCTATGATTTATGTCATGTGCATGTACGGCTTTTTCAAGTTTTATGTGTTTTTTTTAAATGGTCGAATTAATAAATTAAACTGAACCTTTTCCTATAGAAAACTGTTCTTTCTTTAGATGTGTCTCCAGTCAACTCTGCTTAACTTAAAATTCTCTCTCTCTCTCTCTCTCTCTCTCGAAAACAGAATCCCATTGAAAATCATATTTTTCATTACGCTAGTTTTAACCATACACTTAATTGTAACCCTATCCCTGGCCCTCCTACTGCAGCAGTCACTGGCCCTCCTACTGCAGCAGTCACTGGCCCTCCTACTGCAGCAGTCACTGTGAGCAAACAGACTGACACAGTAGACTGCAGTAGTCCCTGTGAGCAAACAGACTGCACCCTAATTCCCGATTCCGTGAACTACATTCGACCAGTTAGGCTTTGTTCCGAATGGCTTTCTATTCCCTAATGGCCCTAAACAAAAGTAGTGCAGCTATGTAAGGAATAGGGTGCCATCTGGGACACAGACCCTAAAAGTAATTAGAACAGACTGGCTGCCTCTGAAGCTGAACAATGTGGACATTTTAGAAGTGAGTTGCAAGGGGGGTGGGGTGGCACAAAGAGACCACACACAAGTAGGGTCTAATGCTTGAAAGCCCCGTGGAGAATGGGTTAGTGGACAAAATCACCGCCCAGCACATCACAGAACACTCTGCTCATGTGAAAGGTAGGGGGATTACGGAGAGAGAAAGAGGGAGACATTCAGGAACAGTCAGACGCTTGGACACACCTATTCATTCAAGGGTTTTTCTTAATATTTCATTCTTACTATTTTCTACATTGTAGAATAATAGCGAAGACATCAAAACCATGAATTAAAACATATGGAATCACGTAGTAACTAAAAAACAGTGTTAAACAAATACAAAATATTTTATATTTGAGATTCTTCAAAGTAGCCACCCTTTTGCCTTGATGACATCTTTGCACACTTTAGGCATATCACGTTTCAGGGAAGACCCTGACGCAGACAATGTCGAAGTAACAAAAGTGTATTACTAGAACAAGGGGCAGGCAAAACGACGGGTCAAGGACAGGCAGAGGTCAGTATTCCAGATCAGAGTCTATAACTTACAGAACAGCAGGCAGTCTCAGGGTCTGGGCAGGCAGAGGTCAGTAATCCAGATCAGAGTCTATAACTTACAGAACAGCAGGCAGTCTCGGGGTCTGGGCAGACTGAGGTCAGTAATCCAGATCAGAGTCTATAACGTACAGAATGACAAGGTACAGAAACGGCAGGCAGGGTCAGGGTCAGGGTCAGGGGCAGGGTCAGGGCAGGCAGAATGGTCAAAACCTGGAAAACTAGAAAACAGGAACTAGAAACAAACAGGAGCAAGGGGGGGGGGTGGAACTCTAGGCTTGACGAACAAAACAAACAAACAGAGAACGCAGGTTTAAATACACTGGCGATAATGGGGAAGATGGGTGACTCCTGGAGAGGGGTGGAGACACTGGCGATAATGGGGAAGATGGGTGACTCCTGGAGAGGGGGTGGAGACAAAGACAGGTGAAACAGATCAAGCCCCTTATTGATGAAGCCGATGACTGAGGTGGTGTATTCCTCAATGCCGTTGGATGAATCCTGGAACATATTCCAGTCTGTGCAAAACAGTCCTGAAGCGTAGCATCCGCATCGTCTGACCACTTCCGTATTGAGCGAGTCCTGGCACTTCCTGCTTTAGTTTTGCTTGTAATCAGGAACCAGGAGGATAGAATTATGGTCAGATTTACCCATTGGAGGGCGAGGGAGAGTCTTTGTATGGGTCTCTGTGTGGAGAAAAGGTAAGAGTAAAGGTCTATAGTTTTTTTCCCTCCTCTAGTTGGAACATGTGACCTGCTGGTAGAACATAATTTTTTCCCTGCATTAAAGTCCCCGGCCACTAGGAGCGCCGCTTCTGGGTGAGCATTGTCTTGTTTGCTTATGGCCTTATACAGCTCATTGAGTGTGTTCGTAGGGCCAGCATTAGTCTGTGGTGGTAAATAGACAGCTACGAAAAATATAGATGAAAACTCTCTCAGTAGATAGTGTAGTCTACAGCTTACCTTGAGGTATTCTACCTCAGACAAGCAATACCTCAAATAGACACACAACTCGACACCTCATCTTACAAGATGTAGCTGTTCTGTCTTACCGATCTACGGAAAACTCAGCCAATTGTATATTTTCTGTGTTGTCGTTCAGCCACGACTCGTGAAACATAAGACATTACAGTTTTTAATGTCCCGTTGGTAGGAGAGTCTCAAACGGAGATCATCCAGTTTATTCTCCAGTGATTGCACGTTGGCCAATAGAATGGACGGTAGAGGACGGTTACCCACTCGCCGACAAATTCTCACAAGGCACCCTGATCTCAGACCCCTATATTTCTGTCTTTTTGTCACGCGAATGAAGGGGATTTGGGCCTGGTCTCGGGGGAAGCAGTATATCCTTCGCATCGGACTCATTAAAGAAAAATATTTGTCCAGTTTCAGGTGAGTAATCGCTGTTCTGACATCCAGAAGCTGTTTTTGGTCGTAAGAGACGGTAGCAGCAACATTATGTACAAAATGATTTACAATCAATGCAAAATCACACACACAATAGCACAATTTGTAAAACAGAAGCCATCTCCTCCAGCGCCATTATTGAATCTACCCATCTGTTCTAGGATATTTTTGCCTGTTAATTAAACTATCTGATTAGCTACATTATTACGATTCACATCTACATTAGCTAGCTGAGAGTTATGAAGTAAAATATTTGTATATCTTGTTTTGTCTCTATTGCCATTTTCCTGGCTGGAAGAAAGTTCAGTAAATGGGTAAGTCCATAGTAAGTCAATATGGCTAACTGGCTAGCTAGTTAGCCAATAAGAATTGATAGCTAGCTACCCACGGAAAAATGTACATCTACCTTGCATAACATTAGTTTTAGGCCCATTTTGCCTGTTTAACTAGCTGGCTAGCTAGATTATTCTGATTAATATATAGCTAGCTGTCCATCTTTGCCTGTTTAACTAGCTGGCTAGCTATATTATTCTGATTAACATATAGCTAGCTGTCCATCTTTGCCTGTTTAACTAGCTGGCTAGCTAGATTATTCTGATTAATATATAGCTAGCTGAAAGTTATGAAGTAAAGGTTTTGCTTTGTGTGTATCTTGTTTCGTCTCTATTTTCCTTGCCGAATAAAAAAAGGTCAGTG
>NC_060179.1:4332744-4362744 GCF_021184085.1 Oncorhynchus gorbuscha | reverse complement strand
GTCCTGGAAAGCTGCTGTTGGTACTGTCTCACTGAGGGGCCTGGAAAGCTGCTGTTGGTACTGTCTCTGAGGGGCCTGGAAAGCTGCTGCTGGTACTGTCTCACTGAGGGGCCTGGAAAGCTGCCTTTGGTACTGTCTCTCTGAGGGGCCTGGAAAGCTGCCTTTGGTACTGTCTCACTGAGGGGCCTGGAAAGCTGCTGCTGGTACTGTCTCACTGAGGGGCCTGGAAAGCTGCCGTTGGTACTGTCTCACTGAGGGGCCTGGAAAGCTGCTGCTGGTACTGTCTCACTGAGGGGCCTGGAAAGCTGCTGCTGGTACTGTCTCACTGAGGGGTCCTGGAAAGCTGCCGTTGGTACTGTCTCACTGAGGGGCCTGGAAAGCTGCCGTTGGTACTGTCTCACTGAGGGGCCTGGAAAGCTGCCGTTGGTACTGTCTCACTGAGGGGTCCTGGAAAGCTGCCGTTGGTACTGTCTCACTGAGGGGCCTGGAAAGCTGCCGTTGGTACTGTCTCACTGAGAGGCCTGGAAAGCTGCCGTTGGTACTGTCTCACTGAGGGGTCTGGAAAGCTGCTGTTGGTACTGTCTCACTGAGGGGTCTGGAAAGCTGCCGTTGGTACTGTCTCACTGAGGGGTCTGGAAAGCTGCCGTTGGTACTGTCTCACTGACACATGCTTGCTTGGTCAAAGCGTTATAAGCCATTCACACTATTCACCATTCACATGTATTTACTTCTGTATATATATTATTTCTCTCCTAATAATACTGAATGTCTGTGGTTGCCTTACTTACCGGTTTTTAACATTGAGCTATATAGTCACCTCATTCAGCCTGGCCTAGGCAATACGATGACCAAATATAACTGGCCAGTGCAATGCCAAGTTCAATTTAAATTTACAGGCTTTTAACAAGGAAATGAAAAACACGCAATTCTGAGAGAGAATCGCAAAATAGCAAGGTGTTAGCCAAAATGACATCAGCTTTGAAAAGAGGAGTGGAGGGAGAGAAGGACTGTGCGTGGAATCAGTGTGTTTTCAAGGACTGCTTAGCGTGTATGCGTTTGTTTTTGATAGAGAGAGAGAGAGAGAGAGAGAGAGAGAGAGAGGGACTGAGAGAGAGAGAGAGAGAGAGAGAGAGAGAGAGAGAGAGAGAGAGAGAGAGAGAGAGAGAGAGAGAGAGAGAGTAAGAGAGAGAGAGAGAGAGAGAGAGAGAGACAGGGAGAGAGAGAGTAAGAGAGAGAGAGAGAGAGAGAGAGAGAGAGAGAGAGAGAGAGAGAGAGAGAGAGAGAGAGAGACAGAGAGAGAGAGAGAGACAGGGAGAGAGAGAGTGTGAGTGTTTGTGTTTGTAAGAAACAGAAAGTGAATTATTGCTTGTGTGTTTATAAAGTGTATTTGGAAAGTATTCAGACTCTTTCCCACAATGTGTTACATTATAGCCTTGTTCCTAAATCTATTAAAGGATGTTGTTTACTTATCAATCTACACACAATACCCCCATAATGACATCACAATACCCCCATAAAGACATCACAATACCCCCATAATGACATCACAATACCCCCATAATGACATCACAATACCCCCATAATGACATCACAATACCCCCATAATGACATCACAATACCCCCATAATGACATCACAATACCCCCATAATGACATCACAATACCCCCATAATGACAAAGTGAAAACAATAAGTATTCAGATCCTCAGGTGCATCCTGTTTCCATTGATCCTCCTTGATGTTTCTACAACTTGATTGGAGTCCAACCTGTGGAAAATTCAATTGATTGGATATGATTTGGAAAGACACACACCTGTCTATATAAGGTATCACAGTTGACAGTTCATGTCAGAGCAAAAACCAAGTCATGAGGTCGAAGGAATTGTCCGTAGAGCTCCGAGACAGGATTGTGTCGAGGTACAGATCTGGGGAAGGGTACCGAAACATTTCTACAGCATTGAAGGTCCCCAAGAACACAGTGGCCTCCATAATTCTGCAGCATTGAAGGTCCCCAAGAACACAGTGGCCTCCATCATTCTGCAGCATTGAAGGTCCCCAAGAACACAGTGGCCTCCATCATTCTGCAGCATTGAAGGTCCCCAAGAATACAGTGGCCTCCATCATTCTTAAGAATGAATCCATGTTAGAATAAGGCTGTAACGTAACAAACCGTAGAAAAAGTCAAGGGCTCTGAACACTTTCCGAATGCGCTGTATGGGTGTGCAAGTGCTTGTCTGTATGCATGTGTGTCTGTGAGAGATATTATGTGTCTATGAGCCCTGGGCCCTCACCCCTGGATCCAGTGCATGGCCCTCACCCCTGGATCCAGTGCATGGCCCTCAGCCCTGGGCCCTCTCCCTTGGATCCAGTGCATGGCCCTCAGCCCTGGGCCCTCTCCCTTGGATCCAGTGCATGGCCCTCAGCCCTGGGCCCTCTCCCTTGGATCCAGTGCATGGCCCTCAGCCCTGGGCCCTCACCCCTGGATCCAGTGCATGGCCCTCAGCCCTGGGCCCTCTCCCCTGGATCCAGTGCATGGCCCTCAGCCCTGGGCCCTCTCCCCTGGATCCAGTGCATGGCCCTCAGCCCTGGGCCCTCTCCCTTGGATCCAGTGCATGGCCCTCAGCCCTGGGCCCTCTCCCCTGGATCCAGTGCATGGCCCTCAGCCCTGGGCCCTCACCCCTGGATCCAGTGCATGGCCCTCAGCCCTGGGCCCTCACCCCTGGATCCAGTGCAAGGCCCTCAGCCCTGGGCCCTCTCCCTTGGATCCAGTGCATGGCCCTCAGCCCTGGGCCCTCACCCCTGGATCCAGTGCAAGGCCCTCAGCCCTGGGCCCTCTCCCTTGGATCCAGTGCATGGCCCTCAGCCCTGGGCCCTCTCCCCTGGATCCAGTGCATGGCCCTCAGCCCTGGGCCCTCTCCCCTGGATCCAGTGCATGGCCCTCAGCCCTGGGCCCTCTCCCCTGGATCCAGTGCATGGCCCTCAGCCCTAGGCCCTCTCCCCTGGATCCAGTGCATGGCCCTCAGCCCTGGGCCCTCTCCCCTGGATCCAGTGCATGGCCCTCAGCCCTGGGCCCTCTCCCCTGGATCCAGTGCATGGCCCTCAGCCCTGGGCCCTCTTCTCCCCTGGATCCAGTGCATGGCCCTCAGCCCTGGGCCCTCACCCCTGGATTCAGTGCATGGCCCTCAGCCCTGGGCCCTCTCCCCTGGATCCAGTGTGCTTCCAGGAGTCCCACCCTAACTCAGGCCCAGACTGACAGTGTAAGCGAGAGGGAGAGGGAGAGAGAGAGTTGGAGAGGGGCCAGGCTGGACTGCAAGGCTCTGATTTAAAACAGATAGGGAGCTCTGCACCGTAAATCATCCCTGGGGAGAGACACACACACATACACATGCTTGACAGCCTACACACACACCCAGACATGCAGAGAAACACACACAGACATGCAGAGAAACACACAAACACCCAGGCATGTGTTGGGACAAACAGACATGCAGAGAAACATACACACACAGAGATGAGAGAAACACACACACACACATAGACACACACGTTTTACATTACGTTTTACACACACGTTTTACATTACGTTTTACAAACACGTTTTAAATTACGTTTTACACACACGTTTTACATCTCTCTCTAATGTGTGTACGGGAAACTAATCCGATGTGTAGTGATATGTTGTTATATATAGTGATGTGTTGTTATATATAGTGATATGTTGTTATATATAGTGATGTGTTGTTATATATAGTGATATGTTGTTATATATAGTGATGTGTTGTTATATATAGTGATATGTTGTTATATATAGTGATGTGTTGTTATATATAGTGATATGTTGTTATATATAGTGATGTGTTGTTATATATAGTGATGTGTTGTTATATGTTGTTATATATAGTGATGTGTTGTTATATATAGTGATATGTTGTTATATATAGTGATGTGTTGTTATATATAGTGATGTGTTGTTATATATAGTGATGTGTTGTTATATGTTGTTATATATAGTGATGTGTTGTTATATGTTTTTATATGTTGTTATATACATTTACATTTTACATTTAAGTCATTTAGCAGACGCTCTTATCCAGAGCGACTATATGTTGTTATATGTTGTTATATATAGTGATGTGTTGTTATATATAGTGATGTGTTGTTATATATAGTGATGTGTTGTTATATGTTGTTATATATAGTGATGTGTTGTTATATATAGTGATGTGTTGTTATATATAGTGATGTGTTGTTATATGTTGTTATATATAGTGATGTGTTGTTATATGTTGTTATATAGTGATGTGTTGTTATATATAGTGATGTGTTGTTATATATAGTGATGTGTTGTTATATATAGTGATGTGTTGTTATATATAGTGATGTGTTGTTATATATAGTGATATGTTGTTATATGTTGTTATATGTTGTTATATATAGTGATGTGTTGTTATATATAGTGATGTGTTGTTATATGTTGTTATATATAGTGATGTGTTGTTATATATAGTGATGTGTTGTTATATATAGTGATGTGTTGTTATATATAGTGATGTGTTGTTATATGTTGTTATATGTTGTTATATATAGTGATGTGTTGTTATATATAGTGATGTGTTGTTATATATAGTGATGTGTTGTTATATGTTGTTATATATAGTGATGTGTTGTTATATATAGTGATGTGTTGTTATATATAGTGATGTGTTGTTATATGTTGTTATATATAGTGATGTGTTGTGATATGTTGTTATATGTAGTGATGTGTTGTTATATGTTGTTATATATAGTGATGTGTTGTTATATATAGTGATGTGTTGTTATATATAGTGATGTGTTGTTATATGTTGTTATATATAGTGATGTGTTGTTATATATAGTGATGTGTTGTTATATATAGTGATGTGTTGTTATATATAGTGATGTGTTGTTATATGTTGTTATATATAGTGATGTGTTGTTATATATAGTGATGTGTTGTTATATATAGTGATGTGTTGTTATATGTAGTGATGTGTTGTTATATGTTGTTATATGTTGTTATATATAGTGATGTGTTGTTATATGTTGTTATATATAGTGATGTGTTGTTATATGTTGTTATATGTAGTGATGTGTTGTTATATATAGTGATGTGTTGTTATATATAGTGATGTGTTGTTATATATAGTGATGTGTTGTTATATATAGTGATGTGTTGTTATATGTAGTGATGTGTTGTTATATGTTGTTATATGTTGTTATATATAGTGATGTGTTGTTATATATAGTGATGTGTTGTTATATATAGTGATGTGTTGTTATATGTTGTTATATATAGTGATGTGTTGTTATATGTTGTTATATGTTGTTATATATAGTGATGTGTTGTTATATATAGTGATGTGTTGTTATATGTAGTGATGTGTTGTTATATATAGTGATGTGTTGTTATATATAGTGATGTGTTGTTATATATAGTGATGTGTTGTTATATATAGTGATGTGTTGTTATATATAGTGATGTGTTGTTATATATAGTGATGTGTTGTTATATGTTGTTATATATAGTGATGTGTTGTTATATGTTGTTATATATAGTGATGTGTTGTTATATATAGTGATGTGTTGTTATATATAGTGATGTGTTGTTATATATAGTGATGTGTTGTTATATATAGTGATGTGTTGTTATATGTAGTGATGTGTTGTTATATATAGTGATGTGTTGTTATATATAGTGATGTGTTGTTATATGTTGTTATATGTTGTTATATATAGTGATGTGTTGTTATATATAGTGATGTGTTGTTATATATAGTGATGTGTTGTTATATATAGTGATGTGTTGTTATATATAGTGATGTGTTGTTATATATAGTGATGTGTTGTTATATATAGTGATACGTTGTTATATGTTGTTATATGTTGTTATATATAGTGATGTGTTGTTATATATAGTGATGTGTTGTTATATGTTGTTATATGTTGTTATATGTTGTTATATATAGTGATGTGTTGTTATTTGTAGTGATGTGTTGTTATATATAGTGATGTGTTGTTATATATAGTGATGTGTTGTTATATATAGTGATGTGTTGTTATATATAGTGATGTGTTGTTATATGTTGTTATATATAGTGATGTGTTGTTATTTGTAGTGATGTGTTGTTATATGTTGTTATATATAGTGATGTGTTGTTATTTGTAGTGATGTGTTGTTATTTGTAGTGGTGTGTTGTTATTTGTAGTGATGTGTTGTTATATGTTGTTATATATAGTGATGTGTTGTTATATATAGTGATGTGTTGTTATATGTAGTGATGTGTTGTTATATGTTGTTATATGTTGTTATATATAGTGATGTGTTGTTATATATAGTGATGTGTTGTTATATATAGTGATGTGTTGTTATATATAGTGATGTGTTGTTATATATAGTGATGTGTTGTTATATGTAGTGATGTGTTGTTATATGTTGTTATATGTAGTGATATGTTGTTATATGTTGTTATATATAGTGATGTGTTGTTATATGTTGTTATATATAGTGATGTGTTGTTATATGTAGTGATGTGTTGTTATATATAGTGATGTGTTGTTATTTGTAGTGATGTGTTGTTATATGTAGTGATGTGTTGTTATATATAGTGATGTGTTGTTATATATAGTGATGTGTTGTTATATATAGTGATGTGTTGTTATATGTAGTGATGTGTTGTTATATGTTGTTATATGTAGTGATATGTTGTTATATGTTGTTATATATAGTGATGTGTTGTTATATGTTGTTATATATAGTGATGTGTTGTTATATGTAGTGATGTGTTGTTATATATAGTGATGTGTTGTTATTTGTAGTGATGTGTTGTTATATGTAGTGATGTGTTGTTATATGTAGTGATGTGTTGTTATATGTTGTTATGTTGTTATATATAGTGATGTGTTGTTATATGTTGTTATATATAGTGATGTGTTGTTATATGTAGTGATGTGTTGTTATATGTAGTGATGTGTTGTTATATGTAGTGATGTGTTGTTATATGTTGTTATGTTGTTATATATAGTGATGTGTTGTTATATGTTGTTATATATAGTGATGTGTTGTTATATGTTGTTATATATAGTGATGTGTTGTTATATGTAGTGATGTGTTGTTATATATAGTGATGTGTTGTTATATGTTGTTATATATAGTGATGTGTTGTTATATGTAGTGATGTGTTGTTATATATAGTGATGTGTTGTTATATGTAGTGATGTGTTGTTATATGTAGTGATGTGTTGTTATATGTAGTGATGTGTTGTTATATGTAGTGATGTGTTGTTATATGTTGTTATGTTGTTATATATAGTGATGTGTTGTTATATGTTGTTATATATAGTGATGTGTTGTTATATATAGTGATGTGTTGTTATATATAGTGATGTGTTGTTATATATAGTGATATGTTGTTATATCTTGATATGTTGTTATATATAGTCATATGTTGTTTTTTATAGTGATGTGTTGTTATATATAGTGATGTGTTGTTATATATAGTGATGTGTTGTTATATATAGTAAGTTTTAGGGGAGGCAGGTAGCCTAGTGGTTAGAGGTGACAGTGTTAAGAAGCAGTGCAGCTTGGTTGTGTTTCAGAGGACGCATGGCTTTCCCGTACAGGAGTTGGAGCGATGAGACAAGATAGTAACTACTAACAATTGGGGAATAAAGGGGGGTAAAAAATAATATTCCTAATGTGATGAGTATATTGGATAGTCATAATTTAGGCTAGCAATAAAACTCAATCACTGTTTGCAAAAAAGACAGTTCAATGCATGGCTGGGTGTAGTGCGTAGAGTAGGCCTATGTGATAGGCTATATCAGATGACTTTTCATTTCTTTCTTTCATGGCTGGGTGTAGTGCGTAGAGTAGGCCTATGTGATAGGCTACATCAGATGACTTTTCATTTCGTATCATCGTATCCAAGATAATTGTGTTGTTTAGGTTTAGAGTGTGTAGTCTTAGAGTGATTATCTTAATTTACCGAGGTTAGCTAGCCAGCTATTTGTCGTCCTTAACGTAGGTGACTCTGCTAGCTAGCCAACAGCTAGCCAACGCTAGCCAACGTCTTCTGTATAGAACTCAACTACCCGGTCGCATTCACAGGTTGTATCACATTTTCACTTCATTTACATTTACATTTACATTTAAGTCATTTAGCAGACGCTCTTATCCAGAGCGACTTACAAATTTCATTACAGTACAACGGTTTGATTTGTTTGATCGTAGCTAGCTACTTAGCTAGCTACATAGCCGTCTTTGTATCAAAGATAATTGTGTAGTCTAGAGCGATTTTCTAGGTTCGCTAGCCATCTATTGTCGTTCTTTTAACGCAACGTAACGTAAACAACACTGCTAGCTAGCCTGCTAGCCCCCGAATAGCAACACTGCAGAAACTATTACACTCAACGGAATGACTTGATTAGTGTAGTGTCAACAACGCACCCACTGCCAGCTGGCCTACTTCAGCAGTACTGTATCATTTTAATCATTTTAGTCAATAAGATTCTTGCTACGTAGCTTAACTTTCTGAACATTCGAGACGTGTAGTCCACTTGTCATTCCAATCTCCTTTGCATTAGCGTAGCCTCTTCTGTAGCCTGTCAACTATGTGTCTGTTTATCCCTGTTCTCTCCTCTCTGCACAGACCATACAAACGCTCCTCACCGCGTGGCCGCGGCCACCCTACTCTGGTGGTCCCAGCGCGCACGACCCACGTGGAGTTCCAGGTCTCCGGTAGCCTCTGGAACTGCCAATCTGCGGTCAACAAGGCAGAGTTCATCTCAGCCTATGCCTCCCTCCAGTCCCTCAACTTCTTGGCACTGACGGAAACATGGATCACCACAGACAACACTGCTACTCCTACTGCTCTCTCTTCGTCCGCCCACGTGTTCTCGCACACCCCGAGAGCATCTGGTCAGCGGGGTGGTGGCACCGGGATCCTCATCTCTCCCAAGTGGTCATTCTCTCTTTCTCCCTTACCCATCTGTCTATCGCCTCCTTTGAATTCCATGCTGTCACAGTTACTAGCCCTTTCAAGCTTAACATCCTTATCATTTATCGCCCTCCAGGTTCCCTCGGAGAGTTCATCAATGAGCTTGATGCCTTGATAAGCTCCTTTCCTGAGGACGGCTCACCTCTCACAGTTCTGGGCGACTTTAACCTCCCCACGTCTACCTTTGACTCTTTCCTCTCTGCCTCCTTCTTTCCACTCCTCTCCTCTTTTGACCTCACCCTCTCACCTTCCCCCTACTCACAAGGCAGGCAATACGCTCGACCTCATCTTTACTAGATGCTGTTCTTCCACTAACCTCACTGCAACTCCCTCCAAGTCTCCGACCACTGCCTTGTATCCTTTTCCCTCTCGCTCTCATCCAACACCTCCCACACTGCCCCTACTCGGATGGTATCGCGCCGTCCCAACCTTCGCTCTCTCTCCCCGCTACTCTCTCCTCTTCCATCCTATCATCTCTTCCCTCCGCTCAAACCTTCTCCCACCTATCTCCTGATTCTGCCTCCTCAACCCTCCTCTCCTCCCTCTCTGCATCCCTTGACTCTCTATGTCCCCTATCCTCCAGGCCGGCTCGGTCCTCCCCTCCCGCTCCGTGGCTCGATTACTCATTGCGAGCTCACAGAACAGGGCTCCGGGCAGCCGAGCGGAAATGGAGGAAAACTCGCCTCCCTGCGGACCTGGCATCCTTTCACTCCCTCCTCTCTACATTTTCCTCCTCTGTCTCTGCTGCTAAAGCCACTTTCTACCACGCTAAATTCCAAGCATCTGCCTCTAACCCTAGGAAGCTCTTTGCCACCTTCTCCTCCCTCCTGAATCCTCCGCCCCCTCCCCCCCTCCTCCCTCTCTGCAGATGACTTCGTCAACCATTTTGAAAAGAAGGTCGACGACATCCGATCCTCGTTTGCTAAGTCAAACGACACCGCTGGTTCTGCTCACACTGCCCTACCCTGTGCTCTGACCTCTTTCTCCCCTCTCTCTCCAGATGAAATCTCGCGTCTTGTGACGGCCGGCCGCCCAACAACCTGCCCGCTTGACCCTATCCCCTCCTCTCTTCTCCAGACCATTTCCGGAGACCTTCTCCCTTACCTCACCTCGCTCATCAACTCATCCCTGACCGTTGGCTACGTCCCTTCCGTCTTCAAGAGAGCGAGAGTTGCACCCCTTCTGAAAAAACCTACACTCGATCCCTCCGATGTCAACAATTACAGACCAGTATCCCTTCTTTCTTTTCTCTCCAAAACTCTTGAACGTGCCGTCCTTGGCCAGCTCTCCCGCTATCTCTCTCTGAATGACCTTCTTGATCCAAATCAGTCAGGTTTCAAGACTAGTCATTCAACTGAGACTGCTCTCCTCTGTATCACGGAGGCGCTCCGCACTGCTAAAGCTAACTCTCTCTCCTCTGCTCTCATCCTTCTAGATCTATCGGCTGCCTTCGATACTGTGAACCATCAGATCCTCCTCTCCACCCTCTCCGAGTTGGGCATCTCCGGCGCGGCCCACGCTTGGATTGCGTCCTACCTGACAGGTCGCTCCTACCAGGTGGCGTGGCGAGAATCTGTCTCCTCACCACGCTCTCACCACTGGTGTCCCCCAGGGCTCTGTTCTTGGCCCTCTCCTATTCTCGCTATACACCAAGTCACTTGGCTCTGTCATAACCTCACATGGTCTCTCTTATCATTGCTATGCAGACGACACACAATTAATCTTCTCCTTTCCCCTTCTGATGACCAGGTGGCGAATCGCATCTCTGCATGTCTGGCAGACATATCAGTGTGGATGACGGATCACCACCTCAAGCTGAACCTCGGCAAGACGGAGCTGCTCTTCCTCCCGGGGAAGGACTGCCCGTTCCATGATCTCGCCATCACGGTCGACAACTCCATTGTGTCCTCCTCCCCAGAGCGCCAAGAACCTTGGCGTGATCCTGGACAACACCCTGTCGTTCTCAACTAACATCAAGGCGGTGGCCCGTTCCTGTAGGTTCATGCTCTACAACATCCGCAGAGTACGACCCTGCCTCACACAGGAAGCGGCGCAGGTCCTAATCCAGGCACTTGTCATCTCCCGTCTGGATTACTGCAACTCGCTGTTGGCTGGGCTCCCTGCCTGTGCCATTAAACCCCTTCAACTCATCCAGAACGCCGCAGCCCGTCTGGTGTTCAACCTTCCCAAGTTCTCTCACGTCACCCCGCTCCTCCGTTCTCTCCACTGGCTTCCAGTTGAAGCTCGCATCCGCTACAAGACCATGGTGCTTGCCTACGGAGCTGTGAGGGGAACGGCACCTCAGTACCTCCAGGCTCTGATCAGGCCCTACACCCAAACAAGGGCACTGCGTTCATCCACCTCTGGCCTGCTCGCCTCCCTACCACTGAGGAAGTACAGCTCCCGCTCAGCCCAGTCAAAACTGTTCGCTGCCCTGGCCCCCCAATGGTGGAACAAACTCCCTCACGACGCCAGGACAGCGGAGTCAATCACCACCTTCCGGAGACACCTGAAACCCCACCTCTTTAAGGAATACCTAGGATAGGTTAAGTAATCCCTCTCACCCCACCCCCCTAAGTTTTAGATGCACTATTGTTAAGTGACTGTCCCACTGGATGTCATAAGGTGAATGCACCAATTTGTAAGTCGCTCTGGATAAGAGCGTCTGCTAAATGACTTAAATGTAATGTAAATGTAAATGTATCCTAGTGGTGAGAGGAGGGGGCAGGTAGCCTAGTGGCTAGAGGAGGCAGGTATCCTAGTGGTGAGAGGAGGGGGCAGGTAGCCTAGTGTCTAGAGGAGGCAGGTATCCTAGTGGTGAGAGGGGAGAGGGCAGGTAGCCTAGTGGCTAGAGGGGGGAGGCAGGTAGCCTAGTGGCTAGAGGGGGCAGGTAGCCTAGTGGTTAGAGGAGGCAGGTAGCCTAGTGGTTAGAGGAGGCAGGTAGCCTTGTGGTTAGAGGAGACAGGTAGTCTAGTGGTTAGAGGAGGCAGGTAGCCTAGTGGTGATAGGGGCAGGGCAGGTAGCCTAGTGGCTAGAGGGGGAGGCAGGTAGCCTAGTGGTTAGAGGGAGCAGGTAGCCTAGTGGTTAAGGGGGGCAGGTAGCCGAGTGGTGAGACGGGGAGACAGGTAGGCTAGTGGGTAGAGGGGGAGGCAGGTAGCCTAGTGGTTAGAGGGGGAGGCAGGTAGTCTAGTGGTTAGAGGGGACAGGTAGCCTAGTGGTTAGAGGAGACTGGTAGCCTAGTGGTTAGAGGAGACAGGTAGCCTAGTGGTTAGAGGAGACAGGTAGCCTAGTGGTTAGAAGGGGAGGCAGGTAGCCTAGTGGCTAGAGGGGGAGGCAGGTAGCCTAGTGGTTAGAGGGGGGCAGGTAGCCTAGTGGTTAGAGGGGAGACAGGTAGCCTAGTGGTTAGAGGGGGAGCCAGGTAGCCTAGTGGTTAGAGGGGGAGGCAGGTAGCCTAGTGGCTAGAGGGGGCAGGTAGCCTAGTGGTTAGAGGAGGCAGGTAGCCTAGTGGTTAGAGGAGGCAGGTAGCCTTGTGGTTAGAGGAGACAGGTAGTCTAGTGGTTAGAGGAGGCAGGTAGCCTAGTGGTGATAGGGGCAGGGCAGGTAGCCTAGTGGCTAGAGGGGAGGCAGGTAGCCTAGTGGTTAGAGGGAGCAGGTAGCCTAGTGGTTAAGGGGGGCAGGTAGCCGAGTGGTGAGACGGGGGAGACAGGTAGGCTAGTGGGTAGAGGGGAGGCAGGTAGCCTAGTGGTTAGAGGGGGAGGCAGGTAGTCTAGTGGTTAGAGGGGACAGGTAGCCTAGTGGTTAGAGGAGACTGGTAGCCTAGTGGTTAGAGGAGACAGGTAGCCTAGTGGTTAGAGGAGACAGGTAGCCTAGTGGTTAGAAGGGAGGCAGGTAGCCTAGTGGCTAGAGAGGGGAGGCAGGTAGCCTAGTGGTTAGAGGGGGCAGGTAGCCTAGTGGTTAGAGGGGGAGACAGGTAGCCTAGTGGTTAGAGGGGGAGCCAGGTAGCCTAGTGGTTAGAGGGGGAGGCAGGTAGCCTAGTGGTTAGAGGGGAGGCAGGTAGCGTAGTGGTTAGAGGGGAGGCAGGTAGCCTAACGGTTAGAGGGGAGGCAGGTAGCCTAGTGGTTAGAAGGGGAAACATGTAGCCTAGTGGTTAGGGGGTGGCAGGTAGCCTAGTGGTTAGAGGGGAGGCAGGTAGCCTAGTGGCTAGAGGGGCGGCAGGTAGCCTAGTGGTTAGAGGGGGAGGCAGGTAGCCTAATGGTTAGAGGGGAGACAGGTAGCCTAGTGGTTAGAGGGGGAGCCAGGTAGCCTAGTGGTTAGAGGGAGAGGCAGGTAGCCTAGTGGTTAGAGGGGGAGGCAGGTAGCGTAGTGGTTAGAAGGGGAAACATGTAGCCTAGTGGTTAGAGGGGGTGGCAGGTAGCCTAGTGGTTAGAGGGGGAGGCAGGTAGCCTAACGGTTAGAGGGGAGGCAGGTAGCCTAGTGGTTAGAAGGGGAAACATGTAGCCTAGTGGTTAGAGGGGGTGGCAGGTAGCCTAGTGGTTAGAGGGGGGAGGCAGGTAGTCTAGTGGTTAGAGCGTTGGACTAGTAACCGAAAGATTGCAAAATTGAACCGCCGAGCTGACAAGGTGAAAATCTGTCATTCTGCCTCTGAACAAGGAAGTTAACCCCACTATTCCCTGGGTGCCGTGGATGTCGACTACGGCAGCCCCCAGCACCTCTCTGAGTCAGAGGAAGAAGACACATTTCAGTTGAATACATTCAGTTGGACATGGTATCCACCTGTGTGCTTATACAGGTTCAGGAGTAATGATTGGAAAGGTACTTTCTTGTATACTGGAGCCTCAGGATGGAATGAGTTGCCTCTGCCTCTCTGTACAGCTTTAAAAATAAAGTAGAAATGTGTTTGATGTCTTCTGTGCTCATATGAATAACCCCTATGATGTAACTGGAATGATGAGATAGATGTTCTTCTTCTCTGTTTTTGATGACATAGAGGTTCTTCTTCTCTGTTTTTGATGAGATAGATGTTCTTCTGTTTTTGATGACATAGATGTTCTTCTCTGTTTTTGACGAGATAGATGTTCTTCTTCTCTGTTTTTGATGAGATAGATGAGATAGATGTTCTTCTCTGTTTTTGATGACATAGATGTTCTTCTCTGTTTTTGACGAGATAAATGTTCTTCTTCTCTGTTTTTGATGAGATAGAGGTTCTTCTCTGTTTTTGACGAGATAGATGTTCTTCTCTGTTTTTGATGACATAGATGTTCTTCTCTGTTTTTGACGAGATAAATGTTCTTGTTCTCTGTTTTTGATGAGATAGAGGTTCTTCTTCTCTGTTTTTGACGAGATAGAGGTTCTTCTTCTCTGTTTTTGATGAGATAGATGTTCTTCTTCTCTGTTTTTGATGAGATAGATGTTCTTCTCTGTTTTTGATGAGATAGAGGTTCTTCTCTGTTTTTGATGACATAGATGTTCTTCTTCTCTGTTTTTGATGAGATAGAGGTTCTTCTTCTCTGTTTTTGATGACATAGATGTTCTTCTTCTCTGTTTTTGATGAGATAGATGTTCTTCTTCTCTGTTTTTGATGAGATAGATGTTCTTCTTCTCTGTTTTTGATGACATAGATGTTCTTCTTCTCTGTTTTTGATGAGATAGAGGTTCTTCTTCTCTGTTTTTGATGAGATAGATGTTCTTCTTCTCTGTTTTTGATGAGATAGATGTTCTTCTTCTCTGTTTTTGATGAGATAGATGTTCTTCTTTCTGTTTTTGATGAGATAGAGGTTCTTCTTCTCTGTTTTTGACGAGATAGAGGTTCTTCTTCTCTGTTTTTGATGAGATAGAGGTTCTTCTTCTCTGTTTTTGATGAGATAGAGGTTCTTCTTCTCTGTTTTTGATGAGATAGATGTTCTTCTTCTCTGTTTTTGATGAGATAGATGTTCTTCTTCTCTGTTTTTGATGAGATAGATGTTCTTCTTCTCTGTTTTTGATGAGATAGATGTTCTTCTTCTCTGTTTTTGATGAGATAGATGTTCTTCTTCTCTGTTTTTGATGAGATAGATGTTCTTCTTCTCTGTTTTTGATGAGATAGATGTTCTTCTTCTCTGTTTTTGATGAGATAGATGTTCTTCTTCTCTGTTTTTGACGAGATAGATGTTCTTCTTCTCTGTTTTTGACGAGATAGAGGTTCTTCTTCTCTGTTTTTCGAGATAGAGGTTCTTCTTCTCTGTTTTTGATGAGATAGATGTTCTTCTTCTCTGTTTTTGATGAGATAGATGTTCTTCTTCTCTGTTTTTGATGAGATAGATGTTCTTCTTCTCTGTTTTTGATGAGATAGATGTTCTTCTTCTCTGTTTTTGATGAGATAGATGTTCTTCTTCTCTGTTTTTGATGAGATAGATGTTCTTCTTCTCTGTTTTTGATGAGATAGATGTTCTTCTTCTCTGTTTTTGATGAGATAGATGTTCTTCTTCTCTGCTTTTGATGAGATAGATGTTCTTCTTCTCTGTTTTTGATGAGATAGATGTTCTTCTTCTCTGTTTTTGATGAGATAGATGTTCTTCTTCTCTGTTTTTGATGAGATAGATGTTCTTCTTCTCTGTTTTTGAGAGATGTTCTTCTTCTCTGTTTTTGATGAGATAGAGGTTCTTCTTCTCTGTTTTTGATGAGATAGATGTTCTTCTTCTCTGTTTTTGATGAGATAGATGTTCTTCTTCTCTGTTTTTGATTAGAGAAATGTTCTTCTTCTCTGTTTTTGATGAGATAGATGTTCTTCTCTGTTTTTGATGAGATAGATGTTCTTCTCTGTTTTTGATGAGATAGATGTTCTTCTCTGTTTTTGATGAGATAGGGGTTCTTCTTCTCTGTTTTTGATGAGATAGAGGTTCTTCTCTGTTTTTGATGAGATAGAGGTTCTTCTTCTCTGTTTTTGATGAGATAGATGTTCTTTCTGTTTTTGATGAGATAGATGTTCTTCTCTGTTTTTGATGAGATAGATGTTCTTCTTCTCTGTTTTTGATGAGATAGATGTTCTTCTCTGTTTTTGATGAGATAGATGTTCTTTCTCTGTTTTTGATGAGATAGATGTTCTTCTCTGTTTTTGATGAGATAGAGGTTCTTCTTCTCTGTTTTTGATGAGATAGAGGTTCTTCTTCTCTGTTTTTGATGAGATAGAGGTTCTTCTTCTCTGTTTTTGATGAGATAGAGGTTCTTCTTCTCTGTTTTTGATTAGAGAAATGTTCTTCTTCTCTGTTTTTGATGAGATAGATGTTCTTCTCTGTTTTTGATGAGATAGATGTTCTTCTCTGTTTTTGATGAGATAGATGTTCTTCTCTGTTTTTGATGAGATATGGGTTCTTCTTCTCTGTTTTTGACGAGATAGAGGTTCTTCTTCTCTGTTTTTGATGAGATAGATGTTCTTGTTCTTCTCTGTTTTTGATGAGATAGATGTTCTTCTCTGTTTTTGATGAGATAGATGTTCTTCTCTGTTTTTGATGAGATAGATGTTCTTCTCTGTTTTTGATGAGATAGATGTTCTTCTCTGTTTTTGATGAGATAGATGTTCTTCTCTGTTTTTGATGAGATAGAGGTTCTTCTTCTCTGTTTTTGATGAGATAGATGTTCTTCTCTGTTTTTGATGAGATAGATGTTCTTCTTCTCTGTTTTTGATGAGATAGATGTTCTTCTTCTCTGTTTTTGATGAGATAGATGTTCTTCTTCTCTGTTTTTGATGAGATAGAGGTTCTTCTTCTCTGTTTTTGACGAGATAGAGGTTCTTCTTCTCTGTTTTTGATGAGATAGATGTTCTTCTTCTCTGTTTTTGATGAGATAGATGTTCTTCTTCTCTGTTTTTGATGAGATAGATGTTCTTCTCTGTTTTTGATGAGATAGAGGTTCTTCTTCTCTGTTTTTGACGAGATAGAGGTTCTTCTTCTCTGTTTTTGATGAGATAGATGTTCTCTGTTTTTGATGAGATAGATGTTCTTCTCTGTTTTTGATGAGATAGATGTTCTTCTCTGTTTTTGATGAGATAGATGTTCTTCTCTGTTTTTGACGAGATAGAGGTTCTTCTTCTCTGTTTTTGATGAGATAGAGGTTCTTCTTCTCTGTTTTTGATGAGATAGAGGTTCTTCTTCTCTGTTTTTGATGAGATAGAGGTTCTTCTTCTGAGATAGATGTTCTTCTTCTCTGTTTTTGACGAGATAGAGGTTCTTCTTCTCTGTTTTTGATGAGATAGAGGTTCTTCTTCTCTGTTTTTGATGAGATAGAGGTTCTTCTTCTCTGTTTTTGATGAGATAGAGCTTCTTCTCCTCTGTTTTTGATGAGATAGAGGTTCTTCTTCTCTGTTTTTGACGAGATAGATGTTCTTCTTCTCTGTTTTTGATGAGATAGAGGTTCTTCTTCTCTGTTTTTGACGAGATAGATGTTCTTCTTCTCTGTTTTTGATGAGATAGAGGTTCTTCTTCTCTGTTTTTGACGAGATAGAGGTTCTTCTTCTCTGTTTTTGATGAGATAGATGTTCTTCTTCTCTGTTTTTGACGAGATAGAGGTTCTTCTTCTCTGTTTTTGATGAGATAGAGGTTCTTCTTCTCTGTTTTTGACGAGATAGAGGTTCTTCTTCTCTGTTTTTGACGAGATAGAGGTTCTTCTTCTCTGTTTTTGATGAGATAGAGGTTCTTCTTCTCTGTTTTTGATGAGATAGAGGTTCTTCTTCTCTGTTTTTGATGAGATAGAGGTTCTTCTTCTCTGTTTTTGACGAGATAGAGGTTCTTCTTCTCTGTTTTTGACGAGATAGAGGTTCTTCTTCTCTGTTTTTGACGAGATAGAGGTTCTTCTTCTCTGTTTTTGATGAGATAGAGGTTCTTCTCTGTTTTTGACGAGATAGAGGTTCTTCTTCTCTGTTTTTGACGAGATAGAGGTTCTTCTTCTCTGTTTTTGATGAGATAGAGGTTCTTCTTCTCTGTTTTTGACGAGATAGAGGTTCTTCTTCTCTGTTTTTGACGAGATAGAGGTTCTTCTTCTCTGTTTTTGACGAGATAGAGGTTCTTCTTCTCTGTTTTTGACGAGATAGAGGTTCTTCTTCTCTGTTTTTGACGAGATAGATGTTCTTCTTCTCTGTTTTTGATGAGATAGAGGTTCTTCTTCTCTGTTTTTGACGAGATAGAGGTTCTTCTTCTCTGTTTTTGACGAGATAGAGGTTCTTCTTCTCTGTTTTTGACGAGATAGAGGTTCTTCTTCTCTGTTTTTGACGAGATAGAGGTTCTTCTTCTCTGTTTTTGACGAGATAGAGGTTCTTCTTCTCTGTTTTTGACGAGATAGAGGTTCTTCTTCTCTGTTTTTGACGAGATAGAGGTTCTTCTTCTCTGTTTTTGACGAGATAGAGGTTCTTCTTCTCTGTTTTTGATGAGATAGATGTTCTTCTTCTCTGTTTTTGACGAGATAGAGGTTCTTCTTCTCTGTTTTTGACGAGATAGAGGTTCTTCTTCTCTGTTTTTGATGAGATAGATGTTCTTCTTCTCTGTTTTTGACGAGATAGAGGTTCTTCTTCTCTGTTTTTGACGAGATAGAGGTTCTTCTTCTCTGTTTTTGACGAGATAGAGGTTCTTCTTCTCTGTTTTTGACGAGATAGAGGTTCTTCTTCTCTGTTTTTGACGAGATAGAGGTTCTTCTTCTCTGTTTTTGACGAGATAGAGGTTCTTCTTCTCTGTTTTTGACGAGATAGAGGTTCTTCTTCTCTGTTTTTGACGAGATAGAGGTTCTTCTTCTCTGTTTTTGATGAGATAGAGGTTCTTCTTCTCTGTTTTTGTGAGATAGAGGTTCTTCTTCTCTGTTTTTGACGAGATAGATGTTCTTCTTCTCTGTTTTTGACGAGATAGAGGTTCTTCTTCTCTGTTTTTGACGAGATAGAGGTTCTTCTTCTCTGTTTTTGACGAGATAGAGGTTCTTCTTCTCTGTTTTTGACGAGATAGAGGTTCTTCTTCTCTGTTTTTGATGAGATAGAGGTTCTTCTTCTCTGTTTTTGACGAGATAGAGGTTCTTCTTCTCTGTTTTTGACGAGATAGAGGTTCTTCTTCTCTGTTTTTGACGAGATAGAGGTTCTTCTTCTCTGTTTTTGACGAGATAGAGGTTCTTCTTCTCTGTTTTTGACGAGATAGATGTTCTTCTTCTCTGTTTTTGACGAGATAGAGGTTCTTCTTCTCTGTTTTTGACGAGATAGAGGTTCTTCTTCTCTGTTTTTGTGAGATAGATGTTCTTCTTCTCTGTTTTTGACGAGATAGAGGTTCTTCTTCTCTGTTTTTGACGAGATAGAGGTTCTTCTTCTCTGTTTTTGATGAGATAGATGTTCTTCTTCTATGTTTTTGTTTTATTATTTCCCTGCCATACTGTGTTCCATCTTGTCTCAAGAAGACCGCAATGGAAATAAGTCCCAGACTTCATTGTGTTTTATCCTCTATGATTTATGTCATGTGCATGTACGGCTTTTTCAAGTTTTATGTGTTTTTTTTTAAATGGTCGAATTAATAAATTAAACTGAACCTTTTCCTATAGAAAACTGTTCTTTCTTTAGATGTGTCTCCAGTCAACTCTGCTTAACTTAAAATTCTCTCTCTCTCTCTCTCTCGAAAACAGAATCCCATTGAAAATCATATTTTTCATTACGCTAGTTTTAACCATACACTTAATTGTAACCCTATCCCTGGCCCTCCTACTGCAGCAGTCACTGGCCCTCCTACTGCAGCAGTCACTGGCCCTACTACTACAGCAGTCACTGTGAGCAAACAGACTGACACAGTAGACTGCAGTAGTCCCTGTGAGCAAACAGACTGCACCCTAATTCCCGATTCCGTGAACTACATTCGACCAGTTAGGCTTTGTTCCGAATGGCTTTCTATTCCCTAATGGCCCTAAACAAAAGTAGTGCAGCTATGTAAGGAATAGGGTGCCATCTGGGACACAGACCCTAAAAGTAATTAGAACAGACTGGCTGCCTCTGAAGCTGAACAATGTGGACATTTTAGAAGTGAGTTGCAGGGGGGGTGGGGTGGCACAAAGAGACCACACACAAGTAGGGTCTAATACTTGAAAGCCCCGTGGAGAATGGGTTAGTGGACAAAATCACCGCCCAGCACATCACAGAACACTCTGCTCATGTGAAAGGTAGGGGGATTACGGAGAGAGAAAGAGGGAGACATTCAGGAACAGTCAGACGCTTGGACACACCTATTCATTCAAGGGTTTTTCTTAATATTTCATTTTTACTATTTTCTACATTGTAGAATAATAGCGAAGACATCAAAACCATGAATTAAAACATATGGAATCACGTAGTAACTAAAAAAAAGTGTTAAACAAATACAAAATATTTTATATTTGAGATTCTTCAAAGTAGCCACCCTTTTGCCTTGATGACATCTTTGCACACTTTAGGCATATCACGTTTCAGGGAAGACCCTGACGCAGACAATGTCGAAGTAACAAAAGTGTATTACTAGAACAAGGGGCAGGCAAAACGACAGGTCAAGTACAGCCAGAGGTCAGTATTCCAGATCAGAGTCTATAACTTACAGAACAGCAGGCAGTCTCAGGGTCTGGACAGGCAGAGGTCAGTAATCCAGATCAGAGTCTATAACTTACAGAACAGCAGGCAGTCTCGGGGTCTGGACAGGCAGAGGTCAGTATTCCAGATCAGAGTCTATAACTTACAGAACAGCAGACAGTCTCAGGGTCTGGGCAGACAGAGGTCAGTAATCCAGATCAGAGTCTATAACGTACAGAATGACAAGGTACAGAAACGGCAGGCAGGGTCAGGGTCAGGGTCAGGGGCAGGGTCAGGGCAGGCAGAATGGTCAAAACCTGGAAAACTAGAAAACAGGAACTAGAAACAAACAGGAGCAAGGGGGGGGGTGGAACTCTAGGCTTGACGAACAAAACAAACAAACAGAGAACGCAGGTTTAAATACACTGGCGATAATGGGGAAGATGGGTGACTCCTGGAGAGGGGTGGAGACACTGGCGATAATGGGGAAGATGGGTGACTCCTGGAGTGGGGTGGAGACAAAGACAGGTGAAACAGATCAAGCCCCTTATTGATGAAGCCGATGACTGAGGTGGTGTATTCCTCAATGCCGTTGGATGAATCCTGGAACATATTCCAGTCTGTGCAAAACAGTCCTGAAGCGTAGCATCCGCATCGTCTGACCACTTCCGTATTGAGCGAGTCCTGGCACTTCCTGCTTTAGTTTTTGCTTGTAATCAGGAACCAGGAGGATAGAATTATGGTCAGATTTACCCATTGGAGGGCGAGGGAGAGTCTTTGTATGGGTCTCTGTGTGGAGAAAAGGTAAGAGTAAAAGGTCTATAGTTTTTTTCCCTCCTCTAGTTGGAACATGTGACCTGCTGGTAGAACATAATTTTTTCCCTGCATTAAAGTCCCCGGCCACTAGGAGCGCCGCTTCTGGGTGAGCATTGTCTTGTTTGCTTATGGCCTTATACAGCTCATTGAGTGTGTTCGTAGGGCCAGCATTAGTCTGTGGTGGTAAATAGACAGCTACGAAAAATATAGATGAAAACTCTCTCAGTAGATAGTGTAGTCTACAGCTTACCTTGAGGTATTCTACCTCAGGCAAGCAATACCTAAAAAAAAAAAAAAAAAAAAAAATGCCATTTAGCAGACGCTTTTATCCAAAGCGACTTACAGTCATGTGTGCATACATTCTACGTATGGGTGGTCCCGGGGATCGAACCCACTACCCTGGCGTTACAAGCGCCATGCTCTACCAACTGAGCTACACAGGACCACGAATACCTCAAATAGACACACAACTCGACACCTCATCTTACAAGATGTAGCTGTTCTGTCTTACCGATCTACGGAAAACTCAGCCAATTGTATATTTTCTGTGTTGTCGTTCAGCCACGACTCGTGAAACATAAGACATTACAGTTTTTAATGTCCCGTTGGTAGGAGAGTCTCAAACGGAGATCATCCAGTTTATTCTCCAGTGATTGCACGTTGGCCAATAGAATGGACGGTAGAGGACGGTTACCCACTCGCCGACAAATTCTCACAAGGCACCCTGATCTCAGACCCCTATATTTCTGTCTTTTTGTCACGCGAATGAAGGGGATTTGAGCCTGGTCTCGGGGGAAGCAGTATATCCTTCGCATCGGACTCATTAAAGAAAAATATTTGTCCAGTTTCAGGTGAGTAATCGCTGTTCTGACATCCAGAAGCTGTTTTTGGTCGTAAGAGACGGTAGCAGCAACATTATGTACAAAATGATTTACAATCAATGCAAAATCACACACACAATAGCACAATTTGTAAAACAGAAGCCATCTCCTCCAGCGCCATTATTGAATCTACCCATCTGTTCTAGGATATTTTTGCCTGTTAATTAAACTATCTGATTAGCTACATTATTATGATTCACATCTACATTAGCTAGCTGAGAGTTATGAAGTAAAATATTTGTATATCTTGTTTTGTCTCTATTGCCATTTTCCTGGCTGGAAGAAAGTTCAGTAAATGGGTAAGTCCATAGTAAGTCAATATGGCTAACTGGCTAGCTAGTTAGCCAATAAGAATTGATAGCTATCTACCCACGGAAAAATGTACATCTACCTTGCATAACATTAGTTTTAGGCCCATTTTGCCTGTTTAACTAGCTGGCTAGCTAGATTATTCTGATTAATATATAGCTAGCTGTCCATCTTTGCCTGTTTAACTAGCTGGCTAGCTATATTATTCTGATTAACATATAGCTAGCTGTCCATCTTTGCCTGTTTAACTAGCTGGCTAGCTATATTATTCTGATTAATATATAGCTAGCTGTCCATCTTTGCCTGTTTAACTAGCTGGCTAGCTAGAGTATTCTGATTAATATATAGCTAGCTGAAAGTTATGAAGTAAAAGTTTTGCTTTGTGTGTATCTTGTTTCGTCTCCATTTTCCTTGCCGAATAAAAAAAGGTCAGTGAATGGGGAAGTGTAGCATGATGTAATACAGTAGAGAGGGGAAGTGTAGCATGATGTAATACAGTAGAGAGGGGAAGTGTAGCATGATGTAATACAGTAGAGAGGGGAAGTGTAGCATGATGTAATACAGTAGATAGGGGAAGTGTAGCATGATGTAATACAGTAGAGAGGGGAAGTGTAGCATGATGTAATACAGTAGAGAGGGGAAGTGTAGCATGATGTAATACAGTAGAGAGGGAAGTGTAGCATGATGTAATACAGTAGATAGGGGAAGTGTAGCATGATGTAATACAGTACAGAGGGGAAGTGTAGCATGATGTAATACAGTAGAGAGGGGAAGTGTAGCATGATGTAATACAGTAGAGAGGGGAAGTGTAGCATGATGTAATACAGTAGAGAGGGGAAGTGTAGCATGATGTAATACAGTAGAGAGGGGAAGTGTAGCATGATGTAATACAGTAGATAGGGAAGTGTAGCATGATGTAATACAGTACAGAGGGAAGTGTAGCATGATGTAATACAGTAGATAGGGAAGTGTAGCATGATGTAATACAGTAGAGAGGGGAAGTGTAGCATGATGTAATACAGTAGATAGGGGAAGTGTAGCATGATGTAATACAGTAGAGAGGGGAAGTGTAGCATGATGTAATACAGTAGAGAGGGGAAGTGTAGCATGATGTAATACAGTAGAGAGGGGAAGTGTAGCATGATGTAATACAGTAGAGAGGGAAGTGTAGCATGATGTAATACAGTAGAGAGGGGAAGTGTAGCATGATGTAATACAGTAGAGAGGGGAAGTGTAGCATGATGTAATACAGTAGATAGGGGAAGTGTAGCATGATGTAATACAGTAGAGAGGAAGTGTAGCATGATGTAATACAGTAGAGAGGGGAAGTGTAGCATGATGTAATACAGTAGAGAGGGGAAGTGTAGCATGATGTAATACAGTAGAGAGGGGAAGTGTAGCATGATGTAATACAGTAGAGAGGGGAAGTGTAGCATGATGTAATACAGTAGAGAGGGGAAGTGTAGCATGATGTAATACAGTAGAGAGGGGAAGTGTAGCATGATGTAACACAGTAGAGAGGGGAAGTGTAGCATGATGTAATACAGTAGAGAGGGGAAGTGTAGCATGATGTAACACAGTAGAGAGGGGAAGTGTAGCATGATGTAATACAGTAGAGAGGGGAAGTGTAGCATGATGTAATACAGTAGAGAGGGGAAGTGTAGCATGATGTAATACAGTAGAGAGGGGAAGTGTAGCATGATGTAATACAGTAGAGAGGGGAAGTGTAGCATGATGTAATACAGTAGAGAGGGGAAGTGTAGCATGATGTAATACAGTAGAGAGGGGAAGTGTAGCATGATGTAACACAGTAGAGAGGGGAAGTGTAGCATGATGTAATACAGTAGAGAGGGGAAGTGTAGCATGATGTAACACAGTAGAGAGGGAAGTGTAGCATGATGTAATACAGTAGAGAGGGGAAGTGTAGCATGATGTAACACAGTAGAGAGGGGAAGTGTAGCATGATGTAATACAGTAGAGAGGGGAAGTGTAGCATGATGTAACACAGTAGAGAGGGGAAGTGTAGCATGATGTAATACAGTAGAGAGGGGAAGTGTAGCATGATGTAATACAGTAGAGAGGGAAGTGTAGCATGATGTAACACAGTAGAGAGGGAAGTGTAGCATGATGTAACACAGTAGAGAGGGAAGTGTAGCATGATGTAATACAGTAGAGAGGGGAAGTGTAGCATGATGTAATACAGTACAGAGGGGAAGTGTAGCATGATGTAATACAGTACAGAGGGGAAGTGTAGCATGATGTAATACAGTAGAGAGGGGAAGTGTAGCATGATGTAATACAGTAGAGAGGGGAAGTGTAGCATGATGTAACACAGTAGAGAGGGGAAGTGTAGCATGATGTAATACAGTAGAGAGGGAAGTGTAGCATGATGTAATACAGTAGAGAGGGGAAGTGTAGCATGATGTAATACAGTAGAGAGGGGAAGTGTAGCATGATGTAACACAGTAGAGAGGGGAAGTGTAGCATGATGTAATACAGTAGAGAGGGGAAGTGTAGCATGATGTAATACAGTAGAGAGGGGAAGTGTAGCATGATGTAACACAGTAGAGAGGGGAAGTGTAGCATGATGTAATACAGTACAGAGGGGAAGTGTAGCATGATGTAATACAGTAGAGAGGGGAAGTGTAGCATGATGTAACACAGTAGAGAGGGGAAGTGTAGCATGATGTAATACAGTAGAGAGGGGAAGTGTAGCATGATGTAACACAGTAGATAGGGGAAGTGTAGCATGATGTAATACAGTAGAGAGGGGAAGTGTAGCATGATGTAATACAGTAGATAGGGGAAGTGTAGCATGATGTAACACAGTAGAGAGGGGAAGTGTAGCATGATGTAATACAGTAGAGAGGGGAAGTGTAGCATGATGTAATACAGTAGAGAGGGGAAGTGTAGCATGATGTAGCATGATGTAATACAGTAGAGAGGGGAAGTGTAGCATGATGTAATACAGTAGAGAGGGGAAGTGTAGCATGATGTAATACAGTAGAGAGGGGAAGTGTAGCATGATGTAATACAGTAGAGAGGGGAAGTGTAGCATGATGTAATACAGTAGAGAGGGGAAGTGTAGCATGATGTAATACAGTAGAGAGGGGAAGTGTAGCATGATGTAATACAGTAGAGAGGGGAAGTGTAGCATGATGTAATACAGTACAGAGGGAAGTGTAGCATGATGTAATACAGTAGAGAGGGGAAGTGTAGCATGATGTAATACAGTAGAGAGGGGAAGTGTAGCATGATGTAATACAGTAGAGAGGGGAAGTGTAGCATGATGTAATACAGTACAGAAGGGAAGTGTAGCATGATGTAATACAGTAGAGAGGGGAAGTGTAGCATGATGTAATACAGTAGAGAGGGGAAGTGTAGCATGATGTAATAAAGTAGAGAGGGGAAGTGTAGCATGATGTAATACAGTAGAGAGGGGAAGTGTAGCATGATGTAATACAGTACAGAGGGGAAGTGTAGCATGATGTAACACAGTAGAGAGGGGAAGTGTAGCATGATGTAATACAGTAGAGAGGGGAAGTGTAGCATGATGTAATACAGTAGAGAGGGGAAGTGTAGCATGATGTAATACAGTAGAGAGGGGAAGTGTAGCATCATGTAATACAGTAGATAGGGGAAGTGTAGCATGATGTAATACAGTAGAGAGGGGAAGTGTAGCATGATGTAATACAGTAGAGAGGGGAAGTGTAGCATGATGTAATACAGTAGAGAGGGGAAGTGTAGCATGATGTAATACAGTAGAGAGGGGAAGTGTAGCATGATGTAATACAGTAGAGAGGGGAAGTGTAGCATGATGTAATACAGTAGAGAGGGGAAGTGTAGCATGATGTAATACAGTAGAGAGGGGTAGTGTAGCATGATGTAATACAGTAGAGAGGGGAAGTGTAGCATGATGTAACACAGTAGAGAGGGGAAGTGTAGCATGATGTCAAATCAAATCAAATCAAATCAAATCAAATTTTATTTGTCACATACACATGGTTAGCAGATGTTAATGCGAGTGTAGCGAAATGCTTGTGCTTCTAGTTCCGACAATGCAGTGATAACCAACAAGTAATCTAACTAACAATTCCAAAACTACTGTCTTATACACAGTGTAAGGGGATAAGGAACATGTACATAAGGATATATGAATGAGTGATGGTACAGAACAGCATACAGTAGATGGTATCGAGTACAGTATATACATATGAGATGAGTGTGTAGACAAAGTAAACAAAGTGGCATAGTTAAAGTGGCTAGTGATACATGTGTTACATAAGGATGCAGTCGATGTTGTAGAGTACAGTATATACATATGCATATGAGATGAATAATGTAGGGTAAGTAACATTATATAAGGTAGCATTGTTTAAAGTGGCTAGTGATATATTTACATCATTTCCATCAATTCCCATTATTAAAATGGCTGGAGTTGGGTCAGTGTCAATGACAGTGTGTTGGCAGCAGCCACTCAATGTTAGTGGTGGCTATTTAACAGTCTGATGGCTTTGAGATAGAAGCTGTTTTTCAGTCTCTCGGTCCCAGCTTTGATGCACCTGTACTGACCTCGCCTTCTGGATGATAGCGGGGTGAACAGGCAGTGGTTCGGGTGGTTGATGTCCTTGATGATCTTTATGGCCTTCCTGTAACAACGGGTGGTGTAGGTGTCCTGGAGGGCAGGTAGTTTGCCCCGGTGATGCGTTGTGCAGTCCTCACTACCCTCTGGAGAGCCTTACGGTTGAGGGCGGAGCAGTTGCCGTACCAGGCGGTGATACAGCCCGCCAGGATGCTCTCGATTGTGCATCTGTAGAAGTTTGTGAGTGCTTTTGGTGACAAGCCGAATTTTTTCAGCCTCCTGAGGTTGAATAGGCGCTGCTGCGCCTTCTTCACGACGCTGTCAGTGTGAGTGGACCAATTCAGTTTGTCTGTGATGTGTATGCCGAGGAACTTAAAACTAGCTACCCTCTCCACTACTGTTCCATCGATGTGGATAGAGGGGTGTTCCCTCTGCTGTTTCCTGAAGTCCACAATCATCTCCTTAGTTTTGTTGACGTTGAGTGTGAGGTTATTTTCCTGACACCACACTCCAAGGGCCCTCACCTCCTCCCTGTAGGCCGTCTCGTCGTTGTTGGTAATCAAGCCTACCACTGTTGTGTCGTCCGCAAACTTGATGATTGAGTTGGAGGCGTGCGTGGCCACGCAGTCGTGGGTGAACAGGGAGTACAGGAGAGGGCTCAGAACGCACCCTTGTGGGGCCCCCGTGTTGAGGATCAGCGGGGAGGAGATGTTGTTGCCTACCCTCACCACCTGGGGGCGGCCCGTCAGGAAGTCCAGTACCCAGTTGCACAGGGCGGGGTCGAGACCCAGGGTCTCGAGCTTGATGACGAGCTTGGAGGGTACTATGGTGTTGAATGCCGAGCTGTAGTCGATGAACAGCATTCTCACGTAGGTATTCCTCTTGTCCAGGTGGGTTAGGGCAGTGTGCAGTGTGGTTGAGATTGCATCGTCTGTGGACCTATTTGGGCGGTAAGCAAATTGGAGTGGGTCTAGGGTGTCAGGTAGGGTGGAGGTGATATGGTCCTTGACTAGTCTCTCAAAGCACTTCATGATGACGGAAGTGAGTGCTACGGGGCGGTAGTCGTTTAGCTCAGTTACCTTAGCTTTCTTGGGAACAGGAACAATGGTGGCCCTCTTGAAGCATGTGGGAACAGCAGACTGGTATAGGGATTGATTGAATATGTCCGTAAACACACCGGCCAGCTGGTCTGCGCATGCTCGGAGGGCGCGGCTGGGGATGCCGTCTGGGCCTGCAGCCTTGCGAGGGTTAACACGTTCAAATGTCTTACTCACCTCGGCTGCAGTGAAGGAGAGACTGCATGTTTCCGTTGCAGGCCGTGTCAGTGGCACTGTATTGTCCTCAAAGCGGGCAAAAAAGTTATTTAGTCTGCCTGGGAGCAAGACATCCTGGTCCGTGACTGGGCTGGATTTCATCTTGTAGTCCGTGATTGACTGTAGACCCTGCCACATGCCTCTTGTGTCTGAGCCATTGAATTGAGATTCCACTTTGTCTCTGTACTGACGCTTAGCTTGTTTGATAGCCTTACGGAGGGAATAGCTGCACTGTTTGTATTCAGTCATGTTGCCAGACACCTTGCCCTGATTAAAAGCAGTGGTTCGCGCTTTCAGTTTCACGCGAATGCTGCCATCAATCCACGGTTTCTGGTTAGGGAATGTTTTTATCGTTGCTATGGGAACGACATCTTCGACGCACGTTCTAATGAACTCGCACACCGAATCAGCGTATTCGTCAATATTCCCATCTGACGCAATACGAAACATGTCCCAGTCCACGTGATGGAAGCAGTCTTGGAGTGTGGAGTCAGCTTGGTCTGACCAGCGTTGGACAGACCTCAGCGTGGGAGCCTCTTGTTTTAATTTCTGTCTGTAGGCAGGGATCAGCAAAATGGAGTCGTGGTCAGCTTTTCCGAAAGAGGGGCGGGGCAGGGCCTTATATGCGTCGCGGAAGTTAGAGTAACAACGATCCAAGGTTTTACCACCCCTGGTTGCGCAATCGATATGCTGATAAAATTTAGGGAGTCTTGTTTTCAGATTGGCTTTGTTAAAATCCCCAGCTACAATGAATGCAGCCTCCGGATAAATGTTTTCCAGTTTGCAAAGAGTTAAATAAAGTTCGTTCAGAGCCATCGATGTGTCTGCTTGGGGGGGGATATATACGGCTGTGATTATAATCGAAGAGAATTCTCTTGGAAGATAATGCGGTCTACATTTGATTGTGAGGAATTCTAAATCAGGTGAACAGAAGGATTTGAGTTCCTGTATGTTTTCTTCATCACACCATGTCCCGTTAGTCATGAGGCATACGCCCCCTCCACTCTTCTTACCAGAGAGATGTTTGTTTCTGTCGGCGCGATGCGTGGAGAAACCCGTTGGCTGCACCGCCCTGGATAGCGTTTTCCCAGTAAGCCATGTCTCCGTAAAGCAGAGAACGTTGCAGTCTCTGATGTCCCTCTGGAATGCCACCCTTGCTCGGATTTCATCAACCTTGTTGTCGAGAGACTGGACATTGGCAAGAAGAATACTGGGAAGTGGTGCGCGATGTGCCCTTTTCCGGAGTCTGACCAGAACACCGCCGCGTTTCCCTCTTTTTCGGAGTCGTTTCCTTGGGTCGCTGCATGCGATCCATTCCGTTGTCCTGTTTGTAAGGCAGAACACAGGATCCGCGTTGGAAAACATATTCTTGGTCGTACTGATGGTGAGTTGACGCTGATCTTATATTCAGTAGTTCTTCTCGACTGTATGTAATGAAACCTAAGATGACCTGGGGTACTAATGTAAGAAATAACACGTAAAAAAACAAAAAACTGCATAGTTTCCTAGGAACGCGAAGCGAGGCGGCCATCTCAGTCGGCGCCCACAATGTAACAC
>NC_060179.1:4279776-4332644 GCF_021184085.1 Oncorhynchus gorbuscha | reverse complement strand
ATGTAATACAGTAGAGAGGGGAAGTGTAGCATGATGTAATACAGTACAGAGGGGAAGTGTAGCATGATGTAATACAGTAGAGAGGGGAAGTGTAGCATGATGTAATACAGTAGAGAGGGAAGTGTAGCATGATGTAACACAGTAGAGAGGGGAAGTGTAGCATGATGTAATACAGTAGAGAGGGGAAGTGTAGCATGATGTAATACAGTAGAGAGGGGAAGTGTAGCATGATGTAATACAGTAGAGAGGGAAGTGTAGCATGATGTAATACAGTAGAGAGGGGAAGTGTAGCATGATGTAATACAGTAGAGAGGGGAAGTGTAGCATGATGTAATACAGTAGAGAGGGGAAGTGTAGCATGATGTAATACAGTAGAGAGGGGAAGTGTAGCATGATGTAATACAGTAGAGAGGGAAGTGTAGCATGATGTAACACAGTAGAGAGGGGAAGTGTAGCATGATGTAATACAGTAGAGAGGGAAGTGTAGCATGATGTAATACAGTAGAGAGGGGAAGTGTAGCATGATGTAATACAGTAGAGAGGGAAGTGTAGCATGATGTAATACAGTAGAGAGGGGAAGTGTAGCATGATGTAATACAGTACAGAGGGGAAGTGTAGCATGATGTAACACAGTAGAGAGGGGAAGTGTAGCATGATGTAATACAGTACAGAGGGGAAGTGTAGCATGATGTAACACAGTAGAGAGTAGGGAAGTGTAGCATGATGTAATACAGTACAGAGGGGAAGTGTAGCATGATGTAACACAGTAGAGAGGGGAAGTGTAGCATGATGTAATACAGTACAGAGGGGAAGTGTAGCATGATGTAACACAGTAGAGAGGGGAAGTGTAGCATGATGTAATACAGTACAGAGGGGAAGTGTAGCATGATGTAACACAGTAGAGAGGAAGTGTAGCATGATGTAATACAGTAGAGAGGGGAAGTGTAGCATGATGTAACACAGTAGAGAGGGAAGTGTAGCATGATGTAATACAGTAGAGAGGGGAAGTGTAGCATGATGTAACACAGTACAGAGGGGAAGTGTAGCATGATGTAACACAGTAGAGAGGGGAATTGTAGCATGATGTAACACAGTAGAGAGGGGAATTGTAGCATGATGTAACACAGTAGAGAGGGGAAGTGTAGCATGATGTAACACAGTAGAGAGGGAAGTGTAGCATGATGTAATACAGTAGAGAGGGGAAGTGTAGCATGATGTAATACAGTAGAGAGGGGAAGTGTAGCATGATGTAATACAGTAGAGAGGGGAAGTGTAGCATGATGTAATACAGTAGAGAGGGGAAGTGTAGCATGATGTAATACAGTAGAGAGGGGAAGTGTAGCATGATGTAATACAGTAGAGAGGGAAGTGTAGCATGATGTAACACAGTAGAGAGGGGAAGTGTAGCATGATGTAATACAGTAGAGAGGGAAGTGTAGCATGATGTAATACAGTAGAGAGGGGAAGTGTAGCATGATGTAATACAGTACAGAGGGGAAGTGTAGCATGATGTAATACAGTAGAGAGGGGAAGTGTAGCATGATGTAACACAGTAGAGAGGGGAAGTGTAGCATGATGTAACACAGTAGAGAGGGGAAGTGTAGCATGATGTAATACAGTAGAGAGGGAAGTGTAGCATGATGTAACACAGTAGAGAGGGGAAGTGTAGCATGATGTAACACAGTAGAGAGGAGAAGTGTAGCATGATGTAATACAGTAGAGAGGGGAAGTGTAGCATGATGTAATACAGTAGAGAGGGGAAGTGTAGCATGATGTAACACAGTAGAGAGGGGAAGTGTAGCATGATGTAACACAGTAGAGAGGGAAGTGTAGCATGATGTAATACAGTAGAGAGGGGAAGTGTAGCATGATGTAACACAGTAGAGAGGGAAGTGTAGCATGATGTAACACAGTAGAGAGGGAAGTGTAGCATGATGTAACACAGTAGAGAGGGAAGTGTAGCATGATGTAATACAGTAGAGAGGGGAAGTGTAGCATGATGTAATACAGTAGAGAGGGGAAGTGTAGCATGATGTAATACAGTAGAGAGGGAAGTGTAGCATGATGTAATACAGTAGAGAGGGAAGTGTAGCATGATGTAATACAGTAGAGAGGGGAAGTGTAGCATGATGTAACACAGTAGAGAGGGGAAGTGTAGCATGATGTAATACAGTAGAGAGGGGAAGTGTAGCATGATGTAATACAGTACAGAGGGGAAGTGTAGCATGATGTAATACAGTAGAGAGGGGAAGTGTAGCATGATGTAACACAGTAGAGAGGGGAAGTGTAGCATGATGTAACACAGTAGAGAGGGGAAGTGTAGCATGATGTAATACAGTAGAGAGGGGAAGTGTAGCATGATGTAACACAGTAGAGAGGGGAAGTGTAGCATGATGTAACACAGTAGAGAGAGGGGAAGTGTAGCATGATGTAATACAGTAGAGAGGGGAAGTGTAGCATGATGTAATACAGTAGAGAGGGGAAGTGTAGCATGATGTAACACAGTAGAGAGGGGAAGTGTAGCATGATGTAACACAGTAGAGAGGGGAAGTGTAGCATGATGTAATACAGTAGAGAGGGAAGTGTAGCATGATGTAACACAGTAGAGAGGGGAAGTGTAGCATGATGTAACACAGTAGAGAGGGGAAGTGTAGCATGATGTAACACAGTAGAGAGGGGAAGTGTAGCATGATGTAATACAGTAGAGAGGGGAAGTGTAGCATGATGTAACACAGTAGAGAGGGGAAGTGTAGCATGATGTAACACAGTAGAGAGGGAAGTGTAGCATGATGTAATACAGTAGAGAGGGAAGTGTAGCATGATGTAACACAGTAGAGAGGGGAAGTGTAGCATGATGTAACACAGTAGAGAGGGGAAGTGTAGCATGATGTAATACAGTAGAGAGGGGAAGTGTAGCATGATGTAATACAGTAGAGAGGGGAAGTGTAGCATGATGTAATACAGTAGAGAGGGAAGTGTAGCATGATGTAATACAGTAGAGAGGGAAGTGTAGCATGATGTAACACAGTAGAGAGGGAAGTGTAGCATGATGTAATACAGTAGAGAGGGGAAGTGTAGCATGATGTAACACAGTAGAGAGGGGAAGTGTAGCATGATGTAACACAGTAGAGAGGGAAGTGTAGCATGATGTAATACAGTAGAGAGGGGAAGTGTAGCATGATGTAACACAGTAGAGAGGGAAGTGTAGCATGATGTAACACAGTAGAGAGGGGAAGTGTAGCATGATGTAATACAGTAGAGAGGGAAGTGTAGCATGATGTAATACAGTAGAGAGGGGAAGTGTAGCATGATGTAACACAGTAGAGAGGGGAAGTGTAGCATGATGTAACACAGTAGAGAGGGGAAGTGTAGCATGATGTAATACAGTAGAGAGGGGAAGTGTAGCATGATGTAACACAGTAGAGAGGGGAAGTGTAGCATGATGTAACACAGTAGAGAGGGGAAGTGTAGCATGATGTAACACAGTAGAGAGGGGAAGTGTAGCATGATGTAATACAGTAGAGAGGGGAAGTGTAGCATGATGTAATACAGTAGAGAGGGGAAGTGTAGCATGATGTAACACAGTAGAGAGGGGAAGTGTAGCATGATGTAATACAGTAGAGAGGGGAAGTGTAGCATGATGTAACACAGTAGAGAGGGGAAGTGTAGCATGATGTAACACAGTAGAGAGGGGAAGTGTAGCATGATGTAATACAGTAGAGAGGGAAGTGTAGCATGATGTAACACAGTAGAGAGGGGAAGTGTAGCATGATGTAACACAGTAGAGAGGGGAAGTGTAGCATGATGTAATACAGTAGAGAGGGGAAGTGTAGCATGATGTAATACAGTAGAGAGGGGAAGTGTAGCATGATGTAACACAGTAGAGAGGGGAAGTGTAGCATGATGTAACACAGTAGAGAGGGGAAGTGTAGCATGATGTAATACAGTAGAGAGGGGAAGTGTAGCATGATGTAACACAGTAGAGAGGGGAAGTGTAGCATGATGTAACACAGTAGAGAGGGAAGTGTAGCATGATGTAATACAGTAGAGAGGGGAAGTGTAGCATGATGTAACACAGTAGAGAGGGAAGTGTAGCATGATGTAATACAGTAGAGAGGGGAAGTGTAGCATGATGTAATACAGTAGAGAGGGGAAGTGTAGCATGATGTAATACAGTAGAGAGGGGAAGTGTAGCATGATGTAATACAGTAGAGAGGGGAAGTGTAGCATGATGTAATACAGTAGATAGGGGAAGTGTAGCATGATGTAACACAGTAGAGAGGGGAAGTGTAGCATGATGTAATACAGTAGAGAGGGGAAGTGTAGCATGATGTAACACAGTAGAGAGGGGAAGTGTAGCATGATGTAACACAGTAGAGAGGGGAAGTGTAGCATGATGTAATACAGTAGAGAGGGAAGTGTAGCATGATGTAACACAGTAGAGAGGGGAAGTGTAGCATGATGTAACACAGTAGAGAGGGAAGTGTAGCATGATGTAATACAGTAGAGAGGGGAAGTGTAGCATGATGTAATACAGTAGAGAGGGGAAGTGTAGCATGATGTAATACAGTAGAGAGGGGAAGTGTAGCATGATGTAATACAGTAGAGAGGGGAAGTGTAGCATGATGTAACACAGTAGAGAGGGAAGTGTAGCATGATGTAATACAGTAGAGAGGGGAAGTGTAGCATGATGTAACACAGTAGAGAGGGGAAGTGTAGCATGATGTAACACAGTAGAGAGGGGAAGTGTAGCATGATGTAATACAGTAGAGAGGGGAAGTGTAGCATGATGTAACACAGTAGAGAGGGGAAGTGTAGCATGATGTAACACAGTAGAGAGGGGAAGTGTAGCATGATGTAATACAGTAGAGAGGGGAAGTGTAGCATGATGTAATACAGTAGAGAGGGGAAGTGTAGCATGATGTAACACAGTAGAGAGGGGAAGTGTAGCATGATGTAACACAGTAGAGAGGGAAGTGTAGCATGATGTAATACAGTAGAGAGGGAAGTGTAGCATGATGTAACACAGTAGAGAGGGGAAGTGTAGCATGATGTAACACAGTAGAGAGGGGAAGTGTAGCATGATGTAACACAGTAGAGAGGGGAAGTGTAGCATGATGTAATACAGTAGAGAGGGGAAGTGTAGCATGATGTAACACAGTAGAGAGGGAAGTGTAGCATGATGTAACACAGTAGAGAGGAGAAGTGTAGCATGATGTAATACAGTAGAGAGGGAAGTGTAGCATGATGTAATACAGTAGAGAGGGAAGTGTAGCATGATGTAACACAGTAGAGAGGGAAGTGTAGCATGATGTAACACAGTAGAGAGGGGAAGTGTAGCATGATGTAATACAGTAGAGAGGGGAAGTGTAGCATGATGTAACACAGTAGAGAGGGGAAGTGTAGCATGATGTAACACAGTAGAGAGGGGAAGTGTAGCATGATGTAACACAGTAGAGAGGGGAAGTGTAGCATGATGTAATACAGTAGAGAGGGGAAGTGTAGCATGATGTAATACAGTAGAGAGGGGAAGTGTAGCATGATGTAATACAGTAGAGAGGGGAAGTGTAGCATGATGTAATACAGTAGAGAGGGGAAGTGTAGCATGATGTAATACAGTAGAGAGGGGAAGTGTAGCATGATGTAACACAGTAGAGAGGGGAAGTGTAGCATGATGTAATACAGTAGAGAGGGGAAGTGTAGCATGATGTAATACAGTACAGAGGGGAAGTGTAGCATGATGTAATACAGTAGAGAGGGGAAGTGTAGCATGATGTAACACAGTAGAGAGGGAAGTGTAGCATGATGTAACACAGTAGAGAGGGAAGTGTAGCATGATGTAATACAGTAGAGAGGGGAAGTGTAGCATGATGTAACACAGTAGAGAGGGGAAGTGTAGCATGATGTAACACAGTAGAGAGGGGAAGTGTAGCATGATGTAATACAGTAGAGAGGGGAAGTGTAGCATGATGTAATACAGTAGAGAGGGGAAGTGTAGCATGATGTAACACAGTAGAGAGGGAAGTGTAGCATGATGTAACACAGTAGAGAGGGGAAGTGTAGCATGATGTAATACAGTAGAGAGGGGAAGTGTAGCATGATGTAACACAGTAGAGAGGGGAAGTGTAGCATGATGTAACACAGTAGAGAGGGAAGTGTAGCATGATGTAACACAGTAGAGAGGGGAAGTGTAGCATGATGTAATACAGTAGAGAGGGAAGTGTAGCATGATGTAACACAGTAGAGAGGGAAGTGTAGCATGATGTAACACAGTAGAGAGGGGAAGTGTAGCATGATGTAATACAGTAGAGAGGGGAAGTGTAGCATGATGTAACACAGTAGAGAGGGGAAGTGTAGCATGATGTAACACAGTAGAGAGGGGAAGTGTAGCATGATGTAATACAGTAGAGAGGGAAGTGTAGCATGATGTAATACAGTAGAGAGGGGAAGTGTAGCATGATGTAATACAGTAGAGAGGGGAAGTGTAGCATGATGTAATACAGTAGAGAGGGAAGTGTAGCATGATGTAACACAGTAGAGAGGGAAGTGTAGCATGATGTAATACAGTAGAGAGGGGAAGTGTAGCATGATGTAACACAGTAGAGAGGGGAAGTGTAGCATGATGTAACACAGTAGAGGGAAGTGTAGCATGATGTAATACAGTAGAGAGGGGAAGTGTAGCATGATGTAACACAGTAGAGAGGGAAGTGTAGCATGATGTAACACAGTAGAGAGGGGAAGTGTAGCATGATGTAATACAGTAGAGAGGGAAGTGTAGCATGATGTAATACAGTAGAGAGGGGAAGTGTAGCATGATGTAACACAGTAGAGAGGGAAGTGTAGCATGATGTAACACAGTAGAGAGGGGAAGTGTAGCATGATGTAATACAGTAGAGAGGGAAGTGTAGCATGATGTAACACAGTAGAGAGGGAAGTGTAGCATGATGTAACACAGTAGAGAGGGAAGTGTAACATGATGTAACACAGTAGAGAGGGGAAGTGTAGCATGATGTAATACAGTAGAGAGGGGAAGTGTAGCATGATGTAATACAGTAGAGAGGGAAGTGTAGCATGATGTAACACAGTAGAGAGGGGAAGTGTAGCATGATGTAATACAGTAGAGAGGGGAAGTGTAGCATGATGTAACACAGTAGAGAGGGGAAGTGTAGCATGATGTAACACAGTAGAGAGGGGAAGTGTAGCATGATGTAATACAGTAGAGAGGGGAAGTGTAGCATGATGTAACACAGTAGAGAGGGGAAGTGTAGCATGATGTAACACAGTAGAGAGGGGAAGTGTAGCATGATGTAATACAGTAGAGAGGGGAAGTGTAGCATGATGTAATACAGTAGAGAGGGGAAGTGTAGCATGATGTAACACAGTAGAGAGGGAAGTGTAGCATGATGTAACACAGTAGAGAGGGGAAGTGTAGCATGATGTAATACAGTAGAGAGGGGAAGTGTAGCATGATGTAACACAGTAGAGAGGGGAAGTGTAGCATGATGTAACACAGTAGAGAGGGGAAGTGTAGCATGATGTAATACAGTAGAGAGGGGAAGTGTAGCATGATGTAACACAGTAGAGAGGGGAAGTGTAGCATGATGTAATACAGTAGAGAGGGAAGTGTAGCATGATGTAATACAGTAGAGAGGGGAAGTGTAGCATGATGTAATACAGTAGAGAGGGAAGTGTAGCATGATGTAATACAGTAGAGAGGGGAAGTGTAGCATGATGTAATACAGTAGATAGGGAAGTGTAGCATGATGTAATACAGTAGAGAGGGGAAGTGTAGCATGATGTAATACAGTAGAGAGGGGAAGTGTAGCATGATGTAATACAGTAGATAGGGAAGTGTAGCATGATGTAATACAGTAGAGAGGGGAAGTGTAGCATGATGTAATACAGTAGAGAGGGGAAGTGTAGCATGATGTAATACAGTAGAGAGGGGAAGTGTAGCATGATGTAACACAGTAGAGAGGGGAAGTGTAGCATGATGTAATACAGTACAGAGGGAAGTGTAGCATGATGTAATACAGTAGAGAGGGGAAGTGTAGCATGATGTAATACAGTAGAGAGGGAAGTGTAGCATGATGTAATACAGTAGAGAGGGGAAGTGTAGCATGATGTAATACAGTAGAGAGGGGAAGTGTAGCATGATGTAATACAGTAGAGAGGGGAAGTGTAGCATGATGTAATACAGTAGAGAGGGGAAGTGTAGCATGATGTAATACAGTAGAGAGGGAAGTGTAGCATGATGTAATACAGTAGAGAGGGAAGTGTAGCATGATGTAACACAGTAGAGAGGGGAAGTGTAGCATGATGTAACACAGTAGAGAGGGAAGTGTAGCATGATGTAACACAGTAGAGAGGGAAGTGTAGCATGATGTAATACAGTAGAGGGGAAGTGTAGCATGATGTAATACAGTAGAGAGGGAAGTGTAGCATGATGTAATACAGTAGAGAGGGAAGTGTAGCATGATGTAATACAGTAGAGAGGGAATTGTAGCATGAGGAAGTGTAGCATGATGTAACACAGTAGAGAGGGGAAGTAGCATGATGTAATACAGTAGAGAGGGGAAGTGTAGCATGATGTAATACAGTAGAGAGGGGAAGTGTAGCATGATGTAATACAGTAGAGAGGGGAAGTGTAGCATGATGTAATACAGTAGAGAGGGGAAGTGTAGCATGATGTAATACAGTAGAGAGGGGAAGTGTAGCATGATGTAATACAGTAGAGAGGGGAATTGTAGCATGATGTAACACAGTAGAGAGGGGAAGTGTAGCATGATGTAACACAGTAGAGAGGGGAAGTGTAGCATGATGTAACACAGTAGAGAGGGGAAGTGTAGCATGATGTAATACAGTAGAGAGGGGAAGTGTAGCATGATGTAATACAGTAGAGAGGGGAAGTGTAGTATGATGTAATACAGTAGAGAGGGGAAGTGTAGCATGATGTAATACCTCAAGAGAAGGTCCTCAGAGAACCCACTCGGAGCATGAGAGTGTGGAGCACGGTAGCATCATAGAGAAACACCCTGTGTCTTTTTACCATTCACCTAATTACATTCCTCAATTCAACAAGTCAATCAGAAACATCAATGAAGTATAATCAAGTCAGGGTTAGAAGGAAGTCATTATAATCCCAAAGATCAAGGAACTTTTGTTCAAGTTAAATGAGTCGTAGACCTTGTGGATAAAGGTGGTAATTGGGAGCGTACTCAAGTCTTTCTTGTCTTTCTTTACTAGAAGAACATTCTGGATAAATAAACAAGATGAAGCAGGTTTGATTCCCGTGACTTGGATATGACTTGGATGTGTTTCACTACATGTCCTCTGTGAACCTTGGCAAAGCAAGTTTAAATGTTTTATTTAACAAGCATAATACAGCATTTTAACAGCATGAGGTCAGTGTGTGTGTGTGTGTGTGTGTGTGTTTGTGTGTGTGTATGTGTTGAAAAGCACTATAAACAGACTGTATTCCTGGTTTAAACAGCATGCTGTAAACCTGACCGATATACTGTACAAGAAGAGAGAGGAGAGAAAGAGAGAGAGAAATAAAGAGATGGAGAGAAAGAGAGCGAGAGAAAGAGATGGGGGGAGAGAGAGAGAGAGAGAGAGAGAGAGAGAGAGAGAGAGAGAGAGAGAGAGAGAGAGAGAGAGAGAGAGAGAGAGAGAGAGAGAGAGAGAGAGAGAGAGAGAGAGAGAGAGAGAGAGAGAGAGAGAGAGAGAGAGAGAGATGGAGAATGAGAGAGGTTACCCTCTAGCTGGTAGTCCCATCCACCAAACTACCAGGTGTGAAACAGGGAAGAGACTCAGAGGGTATGCTGATTTGGTATAGAGCAGACCTAACTCACTCTAATAAATTAATCAAAACAGGAACATTTTACATTCGGCTATGAATTCAAAAGGAAATGATCTCAACAGAGAACAATGTCCTCCTGTGTGCTACCTATATCCCCCACTAGAATCCCCATACTTTAATGAAGACAGCTTCTCCATCCTTGAGGGGGAGATCAATAATTTCCAGGCACAGGGACATGTACTAGTCTGAATGCCAGAACTGGACAAGAACCTGACACCCTCAGCACACAGGGGGACAAACACCTGCCTGCAGGTGACAGCATTCCCTCCCACATAGGCCCCCCTAGGCACAACTATGATAACATAACCAACAATAACAGGTCACAACTCCTGCAGCTCTGTCGGACGCTGGGTATGTACATAGTCAATGGTAGGCTTCGAGGGGACTCCTATGGTAGGTACACCTATAGCTCTGTTACATCCTGGGTATGTACATAGTTAATGGTAGGCTTCGAGGGGACTCCTATGGTAGGTACACCTATAGCTCATCTCTTGACAGTAGTACTGTAGACTACTGTATCACTGACCTTCAACCAGAGTCTCTCAGAGCGATCACAGTCAGCTCACTGACACCCCTATCAGTTCACAGTCAGCCCCTGACACCCCTATCAGTTCACAGTCAGCCCACTGACACCCCTATCAGACCACAGTCAGCTCACTGACACCCCTATCAGACCAGAGTCAGCCCACTGACACCCCTATCAGACCACAGTCAGCTCACTGACACCCCTATCAGACCACAGTCAGCTCACTGACACCCCTATCAGATCACAGTCAGCTCACTGACACCCCTATCAGACCACAGTCAGCTCACTGACACCCCTATCAGACCAGTCAGCTCACTGACACCCCTATCAGATCACAGTCAGCTCACTGACACCCCTATCAGACCACAGTCAGCTCACTGACACCCCTATCAGACCACAGTCAGCTCACTGACACCCCTATCAGACCACAGCAAAATCACAGTCCACTTAAACAGAAAATAATCAATCACCAGGCATCAAAGCCAAAGAAACTGCATAATATTTAAAAAATGCTACAGATGGAAGGAAAGTAGTGTGGAAACCAACCAAAAAAACAATTTGGCAACAACAAATTCAATCCCTTTTAGACAACTTCCTGGACAAAATGTTTCAATGTAATAGTTTTGGTGTAATCTTAGCAGTAAAAAACCTAAACAGTATATTTGAACTCTTAGCTTCCCAATCAAATCTATAAAATGTAAACAGAAAACCTAAGAATATTAACAACAATCACATTGATGAAGAATGCAAAATACCTTAGAAAGAAATTGAGAAACCTATCCAACCAAAAACATAGAGAAAACCCAGAAGACCGGAGCCTACGCCTTCACAATAGTGAATCACTAAAACAATACAGAAATACACTATGGAAAAAGAAGGAACAAAACATCAGAAATAAGCTCAATGTAGTTGATGAATCCATAGACTCTAACCACTTCTGGGAAAATTGCAAAACACTAAACAAACAACAACACAAAGTGTTATCTATCCAAAACACTTCTTCTTCTTCTTCTCCTCTTTTTGGCCTTTTAAACCTTTTTGGGATGCATGTTAATAATAAACTTCCCTAGCAAATTGGTAACCTTTTAGGGATAGGGGGCAGCATTTTCACTTTTGGATGAATAGCATGCCCAGAGTGAACTGCCTCCTACTCTGTCCCAGATGCTAATATATGCATATTATTAGTAGTATTAGATAGAAAACTGAATGATGAATGATGTCTGTGAGTATAACAGAACTCATATGGAAGGTGAAAACCTGAGAAAAATCCAACCAGGAAGTGGGACATCTGAGGTTTGTAGTATTTCAAAGCCTGGCCTACCAAATACACATTGAGATGTGGATGAGGTTGCACTTCCCAGGGCTTCCACTAGATGTCAACCATCTTTAGAAACTAGTTTGATGATTCTACTATAAAGGACGGGCTCATGAGATCTCTTTGAGTCAGTGGTCTGGCAGAGAGCCTTGGTCTCATGACGCGTGCTCCCGACAGAGTTACCTCTCGTTCCAGTGCTTTTCTGAAGACAAAGGAATTCTCCGGTTGGAACATTATTGATGTTTATGTTAAAACATCCTTAAGATTGATTCCTATACATCGTTCGACATGTTTCTAAAGGACTGTAACGGAACTTTTTGAGTTTTCGTCTGGACGTAATGCTCGCGCCTCATGAAGATGGATTACTGGGCTAAACACGCTAACAACAAGTGACTATTTTACATAAATGATGGAACTTTATGGAACAAATCAGTCATTTCTTGTCGAACTGGGATTCCTGGGAGTGCCTTCTGATGAAGATCATCAAATGTAAGTGAATATTTATGGTGTTGTTTCTAACTTTGTTGATTCCAAAAATGGTGGATATTCCTCTGGCTCTTTTGGGCTCTGAGCGCGGTTCTCAGATTATGCTTTTTCCATAAAGTTTTTAAAAAATCTGACACAGAGGTTGCATTAAGGAGAAGTCTATCTTTATTTCTGTGAAAAACACTTGTATCTTTTATCAATGTTTATTATGAGTATTTCTGCAAAGTCACCGGATGTTTTGGAATCAAAACATTACTGCACGTAAGGCTCCAAAGTAAACTGAGATTCTGGGATATAAATATGCACATTATCGAACAAAACATACATGTATTGTGTAACGTGATGTCCTATGAGTGTCATCTGATGAAGATCATCAAATATTAGTGATTAATTTTATCTATATTTCTGCTTTTGATCTACAGGACAAATTATAAACCCAAAAAGTCCTGTGGTGTTGATGGTATCCTCAAATAAATGATCAAATATACAGAACACCAATTGGCAATACTAAAACTTTTTAACATCATCCTTAGCTCTGGCATCTTCCCCAATATTTGGAACCAAGGACTGATCACCCCAATCAACAAAAGTGGAGACAAACTTGACCGCAATAACTACCGTGGGATATGCATCAACAGAAACCTTGGGAAAATCCTAAGGTAACAGTAGACTCGTACATTTCCTCAGTGAAAACAATGTCCTGAGGAAATGTCAAATTGGCGTTTTACAAAATTACCATACAACAGACCAGGTATTCACACTCCGCACCCTAATTGACTAAGAAACAAACCAATTCAAAGGCAAAGTCTACTCATGCTTTGAAGATTTCAAAAAAGCTTTTGACTCAATTTGGCATGAGGTTCTGCTATACAAACTGATGGAAAGTGGTGTTGGGGGTCAAATATACAACATTAAAAAATCCATGTACACAAACAACAAACAACAAGTTAAAATTGGCAAAATAATAAAAATTATTTCCACAGGGCTGTTGGGTGAGACAGGGATGTAGCTTAAGCCTCATCCTCTTCAACATATATATATCAATTAATTGACGAGGGCACTAGAACAGTCTGCAACACCCGGCCTCACCCTACTAGAATCTGAAGTCAAATGTCTACTGTTTGCTGATGATCTGGTGCTTCTGTCACCAACCAAGGAGGGCCTACAGCAGCACCTAGATCTTCTGCACAGATTCTGTCAGACCTGGGACCTGACGGTAAATCTCAGTAAAACCAAAATAATGGTGTTCCAAAAAAGGTCCAGTTGTCAGCACAACAAATTCCGTTCCATCTCGACACCGTTGCCCCAGAGCACACAAAAAACTATACCTACCTCGGCCGAAACATCAGTGCCACTGGTAACATCCACAAAGCTGTGAACGATCTAAGAGACAAGGCAAGAAGGGCCTTCTATGCCGTCAAAATTAACATAAAATGTGAAATACCAATTAGGATCTGGCTAAAAACTACTTGAATCAGTTATATTATAGAACCCATTGCCCTTTATGGTTGTGAGTTCTGGGGTACGTGACTGACCCAAAATTAAGGAAAGCCTTGACTATGTACAGACTCAGTGAGAGCCTTGCTATTGAGAAAGGTCTCTATAGGCAGACCTGGCTCTTAAGAGAAGACAGGCTATGTGCAGACTGCTCACAAAATGAGGTGGAAACGGAGCTGCACTTCCTAACCTCCTGCCAAATGTATGACCATATTAGAGACACATATTTCCCTCAGATTACACACACACAAAGAATTTGAAAACAAATCCAATTATGATTAACTCCCTTATCTACTGGGTGAAATACCACAGTGTGACATCACAGCAGCAAGATTTGTGACCTATTGCCACAAGAAAAGGACAAGCAGTGAAGAACAAACACCATTGAAATTACAACCCATATTTATGTTGATTTATTTTGCCTTTTGAACTTGAACTATTTACACATCGTTACAACACATTTGAAATGTCTCTAATATTTTGGAACTTGTACGAGTGTGATATTTACTGTTAACTCTTTATTGTTTATTATACTATACTTTTGTTTATCCACTTAAATTGCTTTGGCAATGTAAACATATGTTTCCCGTGCAAATAAAACCCCTTGAATTGAATTGCGAGACAGAGGTCATGAGCTCAAACTTGTCATGAACCTTTCTGCAAAAAAAAGATATATTAAGAGTTAGATCAACTTTGATTTGTTTCACAGGGACCTAATACAGGATACTCCCATCTACAACATCACCTTCCCTTTAAATCAAAACTCAAAACCTACAAAATGATCTGGAAGGATTCCGACTACCAATGACTATTCAGGACTATCCAGCAAACTTTCACACAGCAGATAGCTCAAAACACCATCCAACCTGGATGTGAGCTTCAGAAGAAGAGGCCCCTTAACCCATGAGCCCTGTGCAGGGCCTATCATACCACAGTTCCACTCAGAAAAGAAAACAAAAAGGAAACTGCATGAAAAGAAAACAAACAGAAGCTCCTCATGGACAATCCAGAGACACTATTTATTGTTACAAGACTGGGAACATAAGCAACTTAATTTTCCACACAGACAATCCCCTGGCATGATTACAGCGCTGTCTTGGTGACGACTCCCCCACCCCAAGTGAGTCGTTCCACACTCCTACAGATGAGGAACCCCAAGACGAGCAGGTCAACACACTCCAGTCAGCACAGACAACAGTCCAGCACAACAACAACAATCCCCTCAACTAGACCCAGAGAGATGGGTCTGCACTCTGGACTTTGGTGAGCAAACTTCAACAGGAGAAAGAGTAGGAGCCGAGCGGCAGGAGAAGATGAGAGAAAAGGAGGAGAAAAAGAGGAAGGAGGTGAGAAAGATGAAGGAGGTGAGAAAGATGAAGGACGAGGCGGTGACAAATATGGAGGAGGAGGTGAGAAAGATGGAGGAGGAGGTCAGAAAGATGGAGGAGGAGGTCAGAAAGATGGGAGGAGGAGGTCCAAAAAGATGGAGGAGGAAGTCCAGAAAGATGGAGGAGGAGGTCCAGAAAGATGGAGGAGGAGGTCCAGAAAGATGGAGGAGGAGGTCCAGAAAGATGGAGGAGGAGGTCAGAAAGATGGAGGAGGAGGTCCAGAAAGATGGAGGAGGAGGTCCAGAAAGATGGAGGAGGAGGTCCAGAAAGATGGAGGAGGAGGTCCAGAAAGATGGAGGAGGAGGTCCAGAAAGATGGAGGAGGAGGTGAGAAAGATGGAGGTGAGAAAGATGGAGGATGAGTTGAGAAAGACAGAGGAGGAGGTGAGAAAGACAGTTCAGTTTAAAGGTAATTATCAGGGTGATTATCAGCTGGGCACTTTAAACTAACAGAAGGAGGAGCGGAGCAGGCCCAACTGTTGGGAGGAGGAGCGGAGGAGGAGCGGAGCAGGCCCAACTGTTGGGAGGAGGAGCGGAGGAGGAGCGGAGCAGGCCCAACTGTTGGGAGGAGGAGCGGAGCAGGCCCTACTGTCGGGAGGAGGAGAGGAGCAGGCCCTACTGTCGGGAGGAGGAGCGGAGGAGGAGCGGAGCAGGTCCTAATGTCGGGAGGAGGAGCGGAGCAGGCCCTAATGTCGGGAGGAGGAGCGGAGCAGGCCCAACTGTTGGGAGGAGGAGCGGAGCAGGCCCTAATGTCGGGAGGAGGAGCGGAGCAGGCCCTAATGTTGGGAGGAGGAGCGGAGCAGGCCCTACTGTCGGGAGGAGGAGCGGAGGAGGAGCGGAGCAGGCCCTACAGTCGGGAGAAGGAGCGGAGCAGGCCCTACTGTCGGGAGAAGGAGCGGAGCAGGCCCTACTGTCGGGAGGAGGAGAGGAGCAGGCCCTACTGTCGGGAGGAGGAGCGGAGTAGGCCCTACTGTTGGGAGGAGGAGCGGAGCAGGCCCTAATGTCGGGAGGAGGAGCGGAGCAGGCCCAACTGTTGGGAGGAGGAGCGGAGCAGGCCCTAATGTCGGGAGGAGGAGCGGAGCAGGCCCTAATGTCGGGAGGAGGAGCGGAGCAGGCCCTACTGTGGGGAGGAGGAGCGGAGGAGGAGCGGAGCAGGCCCTACAGTCGGGAGAAGGAGCGGAGCAGGCCCTACTGTCGGGAGAAGGAGCGGAGCAGGCCCTACTGTCGGGAGGAGGAGAGGAGCAGGCCCTACTGTCGGGAGGAGGAGCGGAGTAGGCCCTACTGTCGGGAGAAGGAGCGGAGCAGGCCCTACAGTCTGGAGGAGGAGCGGAGCAGGCCCTACAGTCGGGAGGAGGAGCGGAGTAGGCCCTACAGTTGGGAAGAGGAGCGGAGCAGGCCCTACAGTTGGGAGGAGGAGCGGAGCAGGCCCTACTGTCGGGAGGAGGAGCGGAGCAGGCCCTACAGTCGGGAGAAGGAGCGGAGCAGGCCCTACAGCCGGGAGAAGGAGCGGAGCAGGCCCTACTGTAGGGAGGAGGAGCGGAGCAGGCCCTACTGTTGGAAGGAGGAGCGGAGCAGGCCCTACTGTAGGGAGGAGGAGCGGAGCAGGCCCTTCAGTCGGGAGAAGGAGCGGAGCAGGCCCTACAGCCGCGGAGCAGGCCCTACAGTTGGGCAGGCCCTACAGTCGGGAGGAGGAGCGGAGGAGGAGCGGAGCAGGCCCTACAGCCGGGAGAAGGAGCGGAGCAGGCCCTACTGTAGGGAGGAGGAGCGGAGCAGGCCCTACAGTCAGGAGGAGGAGCGGAGGAGGAGCGGAACAGGCCCTACAGTCTGGAGGTGGAGCGGAGCAGGCCCTACAGTTGGGAGGAGGAGCGGAGCAGGCCCTACTGTAGGGAGGAGGAGAGGAGCAGGCCCTACAGTCTGGAGGAGGAGCGGAGCAGGCCCTACAGTTGGGAGGAGGAGCGGAGCAGGCCCTACAGTTGGGAGGAGGAGCGGAGCAGGGAGGGAGGAGCGGAGCAGGCCCAACAGTTGGGGGAGGAGCGGAGGAGGAGCGGAGCAGGCCCAACTGTTGGGAGGAGGAGCGGAGGAGGAGCGGAGCAGGCCCAACTGTTGGGAGGAGGAGCGGGAGGCCCTACTGTCGGAGCAGGCCCTACTGTCGGGAGGAGGAGCGGAGGAGGAGCGGAGCAGGTCCTAATGTCGGGAGGAGGAGCGGAGCAGGCCCTAATGTCGGGAGGAGGAGCGGAGCAGGCCCAACTGTTGGGAGGAGGAGCGGAGCAGGCCCTAATGTCGGGAGGAGGAGCGGAGCAGGCCCTAATGTTGGGAGGAGGAGCGGAGCAGGCCCTACTGTCGGGAGGAGGAGCGGAGGAGGAGCGGAGCAGGCCCTACAGTCGGGAGAAGGAGCGGAGCAGGCCCTACTGTCGGGAGAAGGAGCGGAGCAGGCCCTACTGTCGGGAGGAGGAGCGGAGCAGGCCCTACTGTCGGGAGGAGGAGCGGAGTAGGCCCTACTGTTGGGAGGAGGAGCGGAGCAGGCCCTACTGTGGGGAGGAGGAGCGGAGGAGGAGCGGAGCAGGCCCTACAGTCGGGAGAAGGAGCGGAGCAGGCCCTACTGTCGGGAGAAGGAGCGGAGCAGGCCCTACTGTCGGGAGGAGGAGAGGAGCAGGCCCTACTGTCGGGAGGAGGAGCGGAGTAGGCCCTACTGTCGGGAGAAGGAGCGGAGCAGGCCCTACAGTCTGGAGGAGGAGCGGAGCAGGCCCTACAGTCGGGAGGAGGAGCGGAGTAGGCCCTACAGTTGGGAAGAGGAGCGGAGCAGGCCCTACAGTTGGGAGGAGGAGCGGAGCAGGCCCTACTGTCGGGAGGAGGAGCGGAGCAGGCCCTACAGTCGGGAGAAGGAGCGGAGCAGGCCCTACAGCCGGGAGAAGGAGCGGAGCAGGCCCTACTGTAGGGAGGAGGAGCGGAGCAGGCCCTACTGTTGGAAGGAGGAGCGGAGCAGGCCCTACTGTAGGGAGGAGGAGCGGAGCAGGCCCTTCAGTCGGGAGAAGGAGCGGAGCAGGCCCTACAGCCGGGAGAAGGAGCGGAGCAGGCCCTACAGTCAGGAGGAGGAGCGGAGCAGGCCCTACAGTCGGGAGGAGGAGCGGAGGAGGAGCGGAGCAGGCCCTACAGCCGGGAGAAGGAGCGGAGCAGGCCCTACTGTAGGGAGGAGGAGCGGAGCAGGCCCTACAGTCAGGAGGAGGAGCGGAGGAGGAGCGGAACAGGCCCTACAGTCTGGAGGAGGAGCGGAGCAGGCCCTACAGTTGGGAGGAGGAGCGGAGCAGGCCCTACTGTAGGGAGGAGGAGAGGAGCAGGCCCTACAGTCTGGAGGAGGAGCGGAGCAGGCCCTACAGTTGGGAGGAGGAGCGGAGCAGGCCCTACAGTTGGGAGGAGGAGCGGAGCAGGCCCTACTGTAGGGAGGAGGAGCGGAGCAGGCCCAACAGTTGGGAGGAGGAGCGGAGCAGGCCCTACTGTCGGGAGGTAGAGCGGAGGAGAAGCGGAGCAGTAGCCACTGAAAAACGACATGAGGGGAAAAAGTTGGTCACTCACCCACTCGTCCAATGACATGACAACCTCCCAGCAGCTAGCTTGCTAGCTTGCATTAGGCTCTATATTTTAGCGTGCTAAACAGCTACATAAATAGATATGCTAGCCTATTAGCCTGTTAGCCTGTTAGCCTATTAGCCACGTTATGACTGACTTGTGAGCTTTACCCTCTCTAGTTTGATTGTACTTCACATTCCTAAACATTAACTACAGTTGTCCGTTTAAAAAAAATGGAGTCATTGAAACTGAAACAGAGCATTCTGAATGGCTGGAGGCAGTAAACAATGGAGTCATTGAAACTGAAACAGAGCATTCTGATTGACTGGAAGCAGTAAACAATGGAGGCATTGAAACTGAAACAGAGCATTCTGAATGGCTGGAGGCAGTAACCAATGGAGTCATTGAAACTGAAACAGAGCATTCTGAATGGCTGGAGGCAGTAAACAATGGAGTCATTGAAACTGAAACAGAGCATTCTGAATGGCTGGAGGCAGTAACCAAAGGAGTCATTGAAACTGAAACAGAGCATTCTGAATGGCTGGAGGCAGTAACCAATGGAGTCATTGAAACTGAAACAGAGCATTCTGAATGGCTGGAGGCAGTAAACAATGGAGTCATTGAAACTGAAACAGAGCATTCTGAATGGCTGGAGGCAGTAAACAATGGAGTCATTGAAACTGAAACAGAGCATTCTGAATGGCTGGAGGCAGTAAACAATGGATTCATTGAAACTGAAACAGAGCATTCTGAATGGCTGGAGGCAGGTATATTGTTGAACTACCACTAAATGTAGTGATGAATTATATTAGTTTTACATTATATTAAACTGCATCCATCTATTCTTCCAACCTGGGGCTTATTCTATCTACCTCATGGAATATTTTTGTCAAATAGAAACTATTTCTATTAATTTGATATGCTGCTTATATGTTTCTTATGTGCAAAGTAGTTCAAACACTATCCGTCCCACTTTAAACGAGGCCTGGTATGTCATAAATATGCTAATAAACACTATCCGTCCCACTTTAAACGAGGCCTGGTATGTCATAAATATGCTAATAAAACACGTATAAACGAGGCCTGGTCTGTCATAAATATGCTAATAAACACTTTAAACGAGGCCTGGTATGTCATAAATATGCTAATAAACACTATCCGTCCCACTTTAAACGAGGCCTGGTATGTCATAAATATGCTAATAAACACTATCCGTCCCACTTTAAACGAGGCCTGGTATGTCATAAATATGCTAATAAACACTATCCGTCCCACTTTAAACGAGGCCTGGTATGTCATAAATATGCTAATAAACACTATCCGTCCCACTTTAAACGAGGCCTGGTATGTCATAAATATGCTAATAAACACTATCCGTCCCACTTTAAACGAGGCCCTGTCATAAATATGTATGTCCCACTTTAAACGAGGCCTGGTATGTCATAAATATGCTAATAAACACTATCCGTCCCACTTTAAACGAGGGCCTGGTCCCACTTTGTCATAAATATGCTAATAAACACTATCCGTCCCACTTTAAACGAGGCCTGGTCTGTCATAAATATGCTAATAAACACTATCCGTCCCACTTTAAACGAGGCCTGGTATGTCATAAATATGCTAATAAACACTATCCGTCCCACTTTAAACGAGGCCTGGTCTGTCATAAATATGCTAATAAACACTATCCGTCCCACTTTAAACGAGGCCTGGTCTGTCATAAATATGCTAATAAACACTATCCGTCCCACTTTAAACGAGGCCTTTGGTCTGTCATAAATATGCTAATAAACACTATCCGTCCCACTTTAAACGAGGCCCTGTCATAAATATGCTAATAAACACTATGTCACTTTAAACGAGGCCTGGTATGTCATAAATATGCTAATAAACACTATCCGTCCCACTTTAAACGAGGCCTGGTATGTCATAAATATGCTAATAAACAATCCGTCCCACTTTAAACGAGGCCTGGTATGTCATAAATATGCTAATAAACACTATCCGTCCCACTTTAAACGAGGCCTGGTATGTCATAAATATGCTAATAAACACTATCCGTCCCACTTTAAACGAGGCCTGGTATGTCATAAATATGCTAATAAACACTATCCGTCCCACTTTAAACGAGGCCTGGTATGTCATAAATATGCTAATAAACACTATCCGTCCCACTTTAAACGAGGCCTGGTATGTCATAAATATGCTAATAAACACTATCCGTCCCACTTTAAACGAGGCCTGGTATGTCATAAATATGCTAATAAACACTATAAACCGTCCCACTTTAAACGAGGCCTGGTATGTCATAAATATGCTAATAAACACTATCCGTCCCACTTTAAACGAGGCCTGGTATGTCATAAATATGCTAATAAACACTATGTCCCACTTTAAACGAGGCCTGGTATGTCATAAATATGCTAATAAACACTATCCGTCCCACTTTAAACGAGGCCTGGTATGTCATAAATATGCTAATAAACACTATCCGTCCCACTTTAAACGAGGCCTGGTATGTCATAAATATGCTAATAAACACTATCCGTCCCACTTTAAACGAGGCCTGGTATGTCATAAATATGCTAATAAACACTATCCGTCCCACTTTAAACGAGGCCTGGTATGTCATAAATATGCTAATAAACACTATCCGTCCCACTTTAAACGAGGCCTGGTATGTCATAAATATGCTAATAAACACTATCCGTCCCACTTTAAACGAGGCCTGGTATGTCATAAATATGCTAATAAACACTATCCGTCCCACTTTAAACGAGGCCTGGTATGTCATAAATATGCTAATAAACACTATCCGTCCCACTTTAAACGAGGCCATGTCATAAATATGCTAATAAACACTATCCGTCCCACTTTAAACGAGGCCTGGTATGTCATAAATATGCTAATAAACACTATCCGTCCCACTTTAAACGAGGCCTGGTATGTCATAAATATGCTAATAAACACTATCCGTCCCACTTTAAACGAGGCCTGGTATGTCATAAATATGCTAATAAACACTATCCGTCCCACTTTAAACGAGGCCTGGTATGTCATAAATATGCTAATAAACACTATCCGTCCCACTTTAAACGAGGCCTGGTATGTCATAAATATGCTAATAAACACTATCCGTCCCACTTTAAACGAGGCCTGGTATGTCATAAATATGCTAATAAACACTATCCGTCCCACTTTAAACGAGGCCTGGTATGTCATAAATATGCTAATAAACACTATCCGTGTCATAAATATGCTAATAAACACTATCCGTCCCACTTTAAACGAGGCCTGGTCTGTCATAAATATGCTAATAAACACTATCCGTCCCACTTTAAACGAGGCCTGGTCTGTCATAAATATGCTAATAAACACTATCCGTCCCACTTTAAACGAGGCCTGGTATGTCATAAATATGCTAATAAACACTATCCGTCCCACTTTAAACGAGGCCTGGTATGTCATAAATATGCTAATAAACACTATCCGTAAACGAGGCCTGGTATGTCATAAATATGCTAATAAACACTATCCGTCCCACTTTAAACGAGGCCTGGTATGTCATAAATATGCTAATAAACACTATCCGTCCCACTTTAAACGAGGCCTGGTATGTCATAAATATGCTAATAAACACTATCCGAGTCCCACTTTAAAAACGAGGCCTGGTATGTCATAAATATGCTAATAAACACTATCCGTCCCACTTTAAACGAGGCCTGGTATGTCATAAATATGCTAATAAACACTATCCGTCCCACTTTAAACGAGGCCTGGTATGTCATAAATATGCTAATAAACACTATCCGTCCCACTTTAAAAGGCCTGGTATGTCATAAATATGGTCCCCTTTAAACGAGGCCTGGTATGTCATAAATATGCTAATAAACACTATCCGTCCCACTTTAAACGAGGCCTGGTATGTCATAAATATGCTAATAAACACTATCCGTCCCACTTTAAACGAGGCCTGGTATGTCATAAATATGCTAATAAACACTATCCGTCCCACTTTAAACGAGGCCTGGTATGTCATAAATATGCTAATAAACACTATCCGTCCCACTTTAAACGAGGCCTGGTATGTCATAAATATGCTAATAAACACTATCCGTCCCACTTTAAACGAGGCCTGGTATGTCATAAATATGCTAATAAACACTATCCGTCCCACTTTAAACGAGGCCTGGTATGTCATAAATATGCTAATAAACACTATCCGTCCCACTTTAAACGAGGCCTGGTATGTCATAAATATGCTAATAAACACTATCCGTCCCACTTTAAACGAGGCCTGGTATGTTAAATATGCTAATAAACACTATCCGTCCCACTTTAAACGAGGCCTGGTATGGTATGTCCCACTTTAAATATGTCTAATAAACACTATGTCCCACTTTTGGTTGTCATAAATATGGGTTTTAAACGAGGCCTGGTAGTCATAAATATGCTAATAAACAATCACTTTAAACGAGGCCTGGTATGTCATAAATATGCTAATAAACACTATCCGTCCCACTTTAAACGAGGCCTGGTATGTCATAAATATGCTAATAAACACTATCCGTCCCACTTTAAACGAGGCCTGGTATGTCATAAATATGCTAATAAACACTATCCGTCCCACTTTAAACGAGGCCTGGTATGTCATAAATATGGTCCCACTTTAAACGAGGCCTGGATGTCATAAATATGCTAAGTCCCACTTTAAACGAGAGGGATGTCATAAATATGCTAATAAACACTATCCGTCCCACTTTAAACGAGGAGGGACGAGGCCTGGTATGTCATAAATATGGGTCCCACTTTAAACGAGGCCTGGTATGTCATAAATATGAGGGAGGGGAGGTCCCACTTTAAACGAGGCCTGGGAGGGTGGGCTAATAAACACTATCCGGGAGGGGTATGTCATAAATATGGATCCGGGAGGCCTGGTATGTCATAAATATGCTAATAAACACTATCCATTGGTCTGTCATAAATATGCTAATAAACACTATCCGTCCCACTTTAAACGAGGCCTGGTATGTCATAAATATGCTAATAAACACTATCCGTCCCACTTTAAACGAGGCCTGGTATGTCATAAATATGCTAATAAACACTATCCGTCCCACTTTAAACGAGGCCTGGTCGGTGGGTGGGAGTAACAGGACATGTTTGATTCAGTTCATAAGCAGTAGAGGAGTAGAGGAGTGTCCAAAGTGGTCAGGTTATTAGAGTTACACATATAACAATAGACTAACGTCACCTGTGTACTGCGTGTGTGTGTGTGTGTGTGTGTGTGTGTGTGTGTGTGTGTGTGTGTGTGTGTGTGTGTGTGTGTGTGTGTGTGTGTGTGTGTGTGTGTGTGTGTGTGTGTGTGTGTGTGTGTGTGTGTGTGTGTGTGTGTGTGTGTGTGTGTGTGTGTGTGTGTGTGGTGAGCGTTCAGGTATGGGTTTATTGCGGAGGGATTGCAGGACCTTCATGGCTGCGTTGTGTCTGGCTACCTGGTTTGTCTGACTCTCTCCAGTGAACTCATTAGTGCCCACAGACAGAGCAATTGTCTACATCATACAACACCTTGTGCTCTATGCACATGTACTCTAATCCAACATTACACATTACCCTGCTCCACCATTACACATTAACCTGCTCCACCATTACACATTACCAATTTGTAAGTCGCTCTGGATAAGAGCGTCTGCTAAATGACTTAAATGTAATGTAATGTACCCTGCTCCACCATTACACATTACCCTGCTCCACCATTACACATTACCCTGCCCTGATCCACCATTACACATTACCCTGCTCCACCATTACACATTACCCTGCTCCACCATTACACATTACCCTGCTCCAACATTACACATTACCCTGCTCCAACAATACACATTACCCTGTTCCACCATTACACATGTACTCTAGTCCACCATTACACATTACCCTGCTCCACCATTACACATTACCCTGAACCAATCATTACACATTTTCCTGCTCCACCATGACACATTACCCTGCTCCACCATTACACATTACCCTGCTCCACCATTACACATTACCCTGATCCACCATTACACATTACCCTGCTCCATCATTACACATTACCCTGCTCCACCATGACACATTACCCTGCTCCCCCATTACACATTACCCTGCTCCACCATTACACAGAACCCTGCTCCACCATTACACATTACCCTGCTCCACCATTACACAGAACCCTGCTCCACCATTACACATTACCCTGCTCCACCATTACACAGAACCCTGCTCCACCATTACACGTTACCCTGCTCCACCATTTCACATTACCCTGCTCCACCATTACACATTATCCTGCTCCATCATTACACATTACCCTGCTCCACCATTAAACATTACCCTGATCCATCATTACACATTACCCTGCTCCACCATTACACATTACCCTGATCCATCATTACACATTACCCTGCTCCACCATTACATATTCCTGCTCCACCATTACACATTACCCTGCTCCACCATTACACATTACCCTGCTCCACCATTACACATTAACCTGCTCCACCATTACACATGTACTCTAATCCATCATTACACATTACCCTTCTCCATCATTACACATTACCCTGCTCCACCATTACACAGTACCCTGCTCCACCATTACACATTACCCTGCTCCACCATGACACATTACCCTGATCCACCATTACACATTGCCCTTCTCTACCATTACACATTATCCTGCTCCACCATTACACATTACCCTGATCCATCATTACACATTACCCTGCTCCACCATTACACATTCCTGCTCCACCATTACACATTACCCTGCTCCACCATTACACATTACCCTGCTCCACCATTACACATGTACTCTAATCCACCATTACACATTACCCTGCTCCACCATTACACATTACCCTGATCCATCATTACACATTACCCTGCTCCACCATTACACATTACCCTGCTCCACCATTACACATTACTCTGCTCCACCGTTACACATTACCCTGCTCCACCATGACACATTACCCTGCTCCACCATTACACATTACCCTGCTCCACCATTACACATTACCCTGATCCACCATTACACAATACCCTGCTCCACCATTACACATTACCCTGCTCCACCATTACACATTACCCTGCTCCATCATTACACATTACCCTGCTCCACCATGACACACACCCTGATCCACCATTACACATTACCCTTCTCCACCATTACACATTACCCTGCTCCACCATTACACACACCCTACTCCACCATTACACATTACCAACACCAGCACCAAACAATATAACTGGTCAGTAGTCCAGGTGGAATAAAACCAGCACCAGACCATATAACTGGTCAGTAGTCCAGGTGGATTAAAACCAGCACCAGACCAGCACCAGACCATATAACTGGTCAGTAGTCCAGGTGGAATAAAAACCAGCACCAGCCCATATAACTGCTCAGTAGTCCAGGTGGAATAAAACCAGCACCAGACCATATAACTGGTCAGTAGTCCAGGTGGAATAAAACCAGCACCAGACAATATAACTGGTCAGTAGTCCAGGTGGAATAAAAACCAGCACCAGACCATATAACTGGTCAGTAGTCCATGTGGAATAAAACCAGCACCAGACCATAAACTGGTCCAGGTGGAATAAAACCAGCAACAGACCATATAACTGGTCAGTAGTCCAGGTGGAATAAAACCAGCACCAGACCATATAACTGGTCAGTAGTCCATGTGGAATAAAACCAGCACCAGACCATATAACTGGTCAGTAGTACAGGTGGAATAAAACCAGCACCAGACCATATAACTGGTCAGTAGTCCAGGTGGAATAAAACCAGCACCAGACCATATAACTGGTCAGTAGTCCAGGTGGAATAAAACCAGAACCAGACCATATAACTGGCCAGTAGTCCAGGTGGAATAAAACCAGAACCAGACAATATAACTGGTCAGTAGTCCAGGTGGAATAAAACCAGCACCAGACAATATAACTGGTCAGTAGTCCAGGTGGAATAAACCTAACACCAGCCCACCAGACATACATTCTACTCTCTTCTGTAGACTTCTATTCCCCTCTCTTTCTCCTGGCTCCCCTCGTCTATTCCTGTATTTCTCCTGGTTCCCCTCATCTATTCCTGTATTTCTCCTGGTTCCCCTCATCGATTCCCCTGTATTTATCCTGGTTCTCCTCATCTATTCCCCTGTATTTATCCTGGTTCCCCTCTTCGATTCCCCTGTATTCCTCCTGGTTCCCCTCATCGATTCCCCTGTACTTATCCTGGTTCCCCTCATCGATTCCCCTGTATTTATCCTGGTTCCCCTCATCGATTCCCCTGTAGTTATCCTGGTTCCCCTCATCGATTCCCCTGTATGTATCCTGGTTCACCTCATCTATTCCTGTATTTCTCCTGGTTCCCCTCATCGATTCCGCTGTATTCATCCTGGTTCCCCTCATCGATTCCCCTGTATTTCTCCTGGTTCCCCTCATCGATTCCCCTGTATTTCTCCTGGTTCCCCTCATCTATTCCTGTATTTCTCCTGGTTCCCCTCATCGATTCCCCTGTATTCATCCTGGTTCCCCTCATCGATTCCCCTGTATTTCTCCTGGTTCCCCTCGTCTATTCCTGTATTTATCCTGGTTCCCCTCATCTATTCCTGTATTCATCCTGGTTCCCCTCATCGATTCCCCTGTATTCATCCTGGTTCCTGGCTCTGGCAGAGCAGAGCTGGCACTTTTAGATTCCTGTGTGACTGGGGGGTGTGTCTGTGTTTTGGGGTGGTGCGTCTGTGTGAGACCCCCCTCTCCAGGGGCTGAGGGGAATGGAAATATGAGAGAGGTAAAGAAAGAGAGAGAGACTTAGAGAGAGAGAGAGAGAGAGGAAGGAGAGAGGAGAGACGGAGAGGAAGAGGAGAGGTCTATGTTTGCATGTTTGGTTACAGCCATTGCTTTTAATGAGAAACTGGAAATCAAACCTGTTATGTGGAACTTGTTTGTTTAGCTGTGTGCTGCTGGGGAGAATAAAACCCACTTCTGAAATCTATCGTGTGTGTGAGTGAAATCGCCCAAGTTCCCAGTTAAACTCGACAGACGAAGCTCTTCACTTCCAGTTATTATTGAACTCCTGTTCCATTGTGAGGCCCTAATGGCACCCTATTCCTTATGGGCTCTGGTCTAAAGTAGTGCACTTTATAGGGAATAGGGTGCCATTTGGAATGCATGCTGGATGTGTTTTCAACATTTACATCCATAGCCAGCCAGCACAGCTTTCAGGTCTTTGTCATCAGACCCAGAGTGTTCCTTTATGAAGGGAGTAGCATTACAGAGTATAAATGTTAAGATGGCGGCGGAGAAGATGGCTGACATTTTTAAACGTGTCCCCAAACCAATTTAGTTTTTTTTTTTTTTTTCTTTGCTCTGTTTGTAACTTATTTTTTTATTTTAAATTTATTTTGTACATACTGTTACCGCTACCGTCTCTTATGATCCGAAAAAAAGACTTCTGGACATCAGGACTGGAAGAAGCTTTTCCCTTTTAACAGGTCTGACGCACCCGACGTGAATGATGTAATGCTTTCCCAGGAACAGGCCCAGATCCCCGTGATTTGCATGAATTTTTTTATTTTATTTTACCTTTATTTAACCAGGCAAGTCAGTTGAGAACACATTCTTATTTTCAATGACGGCCTGGGAACAGTGGGTTAACTGCCTGTTCAGGGGCAGAATGACAGATTTGTACCTTGTCAGCTCGGGAGTTTGAACTCGCAACCTTCCGGTTACTAGTCCAACGCTCTAACCACTAGGCTACCCTGCCGCCCCAGGGTAGCCTAGTGAAGAGGAGGTGGAGGAAAAGGGGGCCAAAGGGTGGTCTGCCTTATGAGAATTCGTAGGTGGTCGAATAAACCCCCCACTTCCTTCCATTCTGCTAGCAAACGTGCAATCTTTGGAAAAACAATTGATTAACCTACGCGGAAGATTAAACTACCAACGGGACATTCAAAACTGTAATATCTTATTCTTCACAGAGTAGTGGCTGAACGATGAAACTACCAACATACAGCTGGCTGGTTATACGCTGTACCGGCAGGATAGAACAGTGGCGTCTGGTAAGACAAGGGGAGGCGGACTATGTGCCAGATATCTAAGGAAGTCTCAAGCTATTGCTCGCCTGAGGTAGAGTATCTCATGATAAGCTGTAGACCAGATTATCTAACTAGAGAGTTTTCATCTGTATTTTTCGTAGCTGTTTTACATACCACCACAGACTGAGGCTGGCACTAAGACAGCATTGAATGAGCTGTATTCCGCCTTAACATCTTGAACCTCTAGGGGCAGTATTTCATTTTTGGATGAAAATCATTCCCGTTTTAAACAAGATATTTTGTCACGAAAAGATACTCGACTATGCATATAATTGACAGCTTTGGAAGGAAAACACTCTGACGTTTCCAAAACTGCAAAGATATTGTCTGTGAGTGCCACAGAACTAATGCTACAGGTGAAACCAAGATGAAATTTCATACAGGAAGTGAGCCAGATTTTGGAGGCGCTGTGTTCCAATGTCTCCTTATATGGCTGTGAATGCGCAAGGAATGAGCCTACACTTTCTGTCGTTTCCCCAAGGTGTTTGCAGCATTGTGACATATTTGAAGGCATATCATTGGAAAATTGACCATAAGAGACTACATTTACCAGGTGTCCGCTCGGTGTCCTCCGTCGAAACTATTGCGTAATCTCCAGGTGCGTGCATTTTTCCATTTTGAACAGAGGAGAAACCAAACTGCCACGAGTGACTTATCATCAAATAGATATGTGAAAAACACCTTGAGGATTGATTCTAAACAACGTTTGCCATGTTTCTGTCGATATTATGGAGTTAATTTGGAAAAAAGTTTGCGTTGTAATGACTGAATTTTCGGGGGGTTTTCTTAGCCAAACGTGATGAAGAAAACGGAACGATTTCTCCTACACAAATAATATTTTTGGAAAAACTGAACATTTTCTATCTAACTGAGAGTCGTGAAGTTCTTCAAAGGTAAATTATTTCATTTGAATGCTTTTCTTGTTTTTGTGAAAATGTTGCCTGCTGAATGCTAGGCTTAATGCTATGCTAGCTATAAGTACTCTTACACAAATGCTTGTGTAGCTATGGTTGAAAAGCATATTTTGAAAATCTGAGATGACAGTGTTGTTAACAAAAGGCTAAGCTTGTGAGCCAATATATTTATTTCATTTCATTTGCGATTTTCATGAATAGTTAACGTTGCGTTATGGTAATGAGCTTGAGGCTATAATTACGCTCCCGGATACGGGATTGCTCGTCGCAACAGGTTAAGCAAACAAGAAACCACTCACCCAGAGGCAGCGCTCCTAGAGGCCGGGGACTTTAATACAATAAGTGCATTGATGACGTCGTCCTCCACAGTGACCGTACGTACATATCCCAACCAGAAGCCATGGATTACAGGTAACATCCGCACTGAGCTAAATGGCTAGAGCTGCCGCTTCAAGACGCAGGACTCTGACCCGGAAGATTAAAATAAATCACGTTATGCAACGAACCATCAAACAGGCAAAGCGTCACAACAGGACTAAGTTCGAATCGTACTACACCGGCTCTGATGCTCGTCGGATGTGGCAGAGCTTGCTAACCATTACAGACTACGAAGGGAAACACACCCGAGAGTTTCCCAGTGACACGAGCCTACCAGACGAGCTAAAACTACTTATATGCTCGCTTCGAGGCAAATAACACTGAAACATGCATCAGAGCACCAGCTGTTCCGGAAGACTGTGTGATCACGCTCTCCACAACCGATGTGTGTAAGTCTTATAGACAGGTCAACATTCACAAGGCTGCAGGGCCAGATGGATTACCTGGACATGTAAGAGGCTTCTAAATCACTTCTACCCCCAAGCCATAAGACTCCTGAACATTTAATCAAATGGCTACCCTGTCTATTTGCATTGCCCCTCCCCCCCTTTACCACAGCTGCTTCTCTCTGTTGTTATCATCTATGCATAGTTACTTTAATAACTCTACCTACATGTACATATCATCTCAACTAACCGGTGCCCCCACACATTGACTCTGTACCGGTACCCCCTGTATATAGCCTCCACATTGACTCTGTATTGGTACCCCCTGTATATAGCCTCCACATTGACTCTATACTGGTACCCCCCCTGTATATAGTCTCCACATTGACTCTGTATTGGTACCCCCCTGTATATAGCCTCCACATTGACTCTGTATTGGTACCCCCTGTATATAGCCTCCACATTGACTCTGTATTGGTACCCCCCTGTATATAGCCTCCACATTGACTCTGTACCGGTACCCCCTGTATATAGCCTCCACATTGACTCTGTACCGGTACCCCCTGTATATAGCCTCCACATTGACTCTGTATTGGTACCCCCTGTATATAGTCTCCACATTGACTCTGTATTGGTACCCCCCTGTATATAGCCTCCACATTGACTCTGTATCGGTACCCCTGTATATAGCCTCCACATTGACTCTGTATCGGTACCCCCTGTATATAGCCTCCACATTGACTCTGTACCGGTACCCCCTGTATATAGCCTCCACATTGACTCTGTATTGGTACCCCCCTGTATATAGCCTCCACATTGACTCTGTATCGGTACCCCCTGTATATAGCCTCCACATTGACTCTGTACCGGTACCCCCTGTATATAGCCTCCACATTGACTCTGTACCGGTACCCCTGTATATAGCCTCCACATTGACTCTGTACCGGTACCCCCTGTATATAGCCTCCACATTGACTCTGTATCGGTACCCCCTGTATATAGCCTCCACATTGACTCTGTACCGGTACCCCCTGTATATAGCCTCCACATTGACTCTGTATCGGTACCCCCTGTATATAGCCTCCACATTGACTCTGTACCGGTACCCCCTGTATATAGTCTCCACATTGACTCTGTACTGGTACCCCCTGTATATAGTCTCCACATTGACTCTGTACCGGTACCCCCTGTATATAGCCTCCACATTGACTCTGTACCGGTAGCCCCTGTATATAGTCTCCACATTGACTCTGTACCGGTACCCCCTGTATATAGCCTCCACATTGACTCTGTATTGGTACCCCCCTGTATATAGCCTCCACATTGACTCTGTACCGGTACCCCCTGTATATAGCCTCCACATTGACTCTGTACCGGTACCCCCTGTATATAGCCTCCACATTGACTCTGTACCGGTACCCCCTGTATATAGCCTCCACATTGACTCTTATTTTACTGTATATAGCCTCCACATTGACTCTGTATTACCCCCTTTATATCCACATTACTCTTATCGGTACCCCCTGTTTATAACTGCATTGACTCTGTTTGGTACCCCTGTATATAGCCTCCACATTGACTCTGTATGGTACCCCCTGTATATAGCCTCCACATTGACTCTGTACCGGTGCCCCTGTTATAGCCTCCACATTGACTCTGTATGGTCTACCCCTGTATATAGCCTCCACATTGACTCTGTATCGGTACCCCTGTATATAGCCTCCACATTGACTCTGTATCGGTACCCCTGTATATGCCTCCACATTGACTCTGTATCGGTACACCTGTATGTAGCCTCCACATTGACTCTGTATGGTCTACACCTGTATATATTCAGTTATTTCACTGCTGGTCTTTAACACTTGTTTTATTTCTTATTCTTATCTGTATTTTTTTAACTGTGAGGTCTACTACACCTGTTGTATTCAGCATTTCACTGGTCTACACCTGTTGTATTCAGCATTTCCTGTGAGGTACTACACCTGTTGTATTCAGCATTTCACTGTATGGTCTACTACACCTGTTGTATTCAGCATTTCACTGTATGGTCTACACCTGTTGTATTCAGCATTTCCCTGTATGGTCTACACCTGTTGTATTCAGCATTTACACCTGTATTCAGGTCTACACCTGTTGTATTCAGCATTTCCCTGTATGGTCTACACCTGTTGTATTCAGCATTTCCCTGTATGGTCTACACCTGTTGTATTCAGCATTTCCCTGTATGGTCTACACCTGTTGTATTCAGCATTTCCCTGTATGGTCTACACCTGTTGTATTCAGCATTTCCCTGTATGGTCTACACCTGTTGTATTCAGCATTTCCCTGTATGGTCTACACCTGTTGTATTCAGCATTTCCCTGTATGGTCTACACCTGTTGTATTCAGCATTTCCCTGTATGGTCTACACCTGTTGTATTCAGCATTTCCCTGTATGGTCTACACCTGTTGTATTCAGCATTTCCCTGTATGGTCTACACCTGTTGTATTCAGCATTTCCCTGTATGGTCTACACCTGTTGTATTCAGCATTTCCCTGTATGGTCTACACCTGTTGTATTCAGCATTTCCCTGTATGGTCTACACCTGTTGTATTCAGCATTTCCCTGTATGGTCTACACCTGTTGGTCTATGGTCTACACCTGTTGTATTCAGCATTTCCCTGTATGGTCTACACCTGTTGTATTCAGCATTTCCCTGTATGGTCTACACCTGTTGTATTCAGCATTTCCCTGTATGGTCTACACCTGTTGTATTCAGCATTTCCCTGTATGGTCTACACCTGTTGTATTCAGCATTTCCCTGTATGGTCTACACCTGTTGTATTCAGCATTTCCCTGTATGGTCTACACCTGTTGTATTCAGCATTTCCCTGTATGGTCTACACCTGTTGTATTCAGCATTTCCCTGTATGGTCTACACCTGTTGTATTCAGCATTTCCCTGTATGGTCTACACCTGTTGTATTCAGCATTTCCCTGTATGGTCTACACCTGTTGTATTCAGCATTTCCCTGTATGGTCTACACCTGTTGTATTCAGCATTTCCCTGTATGGTCTACACCTGTTGTATTCAGCATTTCCTGTATGGTCTACACCTGTTGTATTCAGCATTTCCCTGTATGGTCTACACCTGTTGTATTCAGCATTTCCCTGTATGGTCTACACCTGTTGTATTCAGCATTTCCCTGTATGGTCTACACCTGTTGTATTCAGCATTTCCCTGTATGGTCTACACCTGTTGTATTCAGCATTTCCCTGTATGGTCTACACCTGTTGTATTCAGCATTTCCTGTATGGTCTACACCTGTTGTATTCAGCATTTCCCTGTATGGTCTACACCTGTTGTATTCAGCATTTCCCTGTATGGTCTACACCTGTTGTATTCAGCATTTCCCTGTATGGTCTACACCTGTTGTATTCAGCATTTCCCTGTATGGTCTACACCTGTTGTATTCAGCATTTCCCTGTATGGTCTACACCTGTTGTATTCAGCATTTCCCTGTATGGTCTACACCTGTTGTATTCAGCATTTCCCTGTATGGTCTACACCTGTTGTATTCAGCATTTCCCTGTATGGTCTACACCTGTTGTATTCAGCATTTCCCTGTATGGTCTACACCTGTTGTATTCAGCATTTCCCTGTATGGTCTACACCTGTTGTATTCAGCATTTCCCTGTATGGTCTACACCTGTTGTATTCAGCATTTCCCTGTATGGTCTACACCTGTTGTATTCAGCATTTCCCTGTGGTCTATGGTCTACACCTGTTGTATTCAGCATTTCCCTGTATGGTCTACACCTGTTGTATTCAGCATTTCCCTGTATGGTCTACACCTGTTGTATTCAGCATTTCAGCCCTGTATGGTCTACACCTGTTGTATTCAGCATTTCCCTGTATGGTCTACACCTGTTGTATTCAGCATTTCCCTGTATGGTCTACACCTGTTGTATTCAGCATTTCCCTGTATGGTCTACACCTGTTGTATTCAGCATTTCCCTGTATGGTCTACACCTGTTGTATTCAGCATTTCCCTGTATGGTCTACACCTGTTGTATTCAGCATTTCCCTGTATGGTCTACACCTGTTGTATTCAGCATTTCCCTGTATGGTCTACACCTGTTGTATTCAGCATTTCCCTGTATGGTCTACACCTGTTGTATTCAGCATTTCCCTGTATGGTCTACACCTGTTGTATTCAGCATTTCCCTGTATGGTCTACACCTGTTGTATTCAGCATTTCCCTGTATGGTCTACACCTGTTGTATTCAGCATTTCCCTGTATGGTCTACACCTGTTGTATTCAGCATTTCCCTGTATGGTCTACACCTGTTGTATTTTTCCGGTCACAACTTGCAGGCTTGTTTTCAAATTGCTGTGCGTTTTGTTGCCAACCTATTTTGCTACCTGACAACTTTACGGGTTTCACTTTTTAATTACCGTTCATATATTTATTTTTTCCTCGACTTTTTCACTCCGGACGCTTTATCTGGACACGATTCGTCAGGACCTCCAACAGCCGAAGCTAAGTAGTAACATTAACATGATGCCTTCTAATTGCAGCCGCTGTGCTCGCCTTACGGCGAGGATAGCTGTACTGCAAGCCCAGCTTCAGACGCAATCGTTAGGCAAGGGTAATTTCAGTGTAGGAAAGGATGAAACAGCGTCTGTGCCACCAGTAAGTACAGATAGTAGTATAAATCCCCTGGCACAGTCCCCGCAGCCGGACAACTTTCTCACGGTTTCTGGTAGGAAATGCTGTAGGAACGCTCAACCGGTGTCGCTCATTCAGCAGACAGAAACTTTCAACCGGTTCTCCCCATTAAGCAGCGGGTCGGTGTCAGAGGCCGAGTCTTCTCTGGTCTCTACTCCTCCCGTTACGGGGTCTGAGACGCCGAAGCTTCCCACCATTAGCTCTGACAAATTGAAAACTCTAGTCATTGGCGACTCCATTACCCGCAGTATTAGACTTAAAGCGAATCATCCAGCGATCATACACTGTTTACCCGGGGGCAGGGCTACCGACGTTAAGGCTAATCTGAAGATGGTGCTGGCTAAAGCTAAAACTGGCGAGTGTAGAGAGTATAGAGATATTGTTATCCACGTCGGCACCAACGATGTTAGGATGAAACAGTCAGAGATCACCAAGCGCAACATAGCTTCTGCGTGCATATCAGCTAGAAAGATGTGTCGGCATCGAGTAATTGTCTCTGGCCCCCTCCCAGTTAGGGGGAGTGATGAGCTCTACAGCAGAGTCTCACAACTCAATCGCTGGTTGAAAACTGTTTTCTGCCCCTCCCAAAAGATAGAATTTGTAGATAATTGGCCCTCTTTCTGGGACTCGCCCACAAACAGGACCAAGCCTGACCTGCTGAGGAGTGACGGACTCCATCCTAGCTGGAGGGGTGCTCTCATCTTATCTGCCAACATAGACAGGGCTCTAACTCCTCTAGCTCCACAATGAAATAGGGTGCAGGCCAGGCAGCAGGCTATTAGCCAGCCTGCCAGCATAGTGGAGTCTGCCACTAGCATAGTTAGTGTAGTCAGCTTAGCTATCACCATTGAGACCGTGTCTGTGCCTCGACCTGGGTTGGGCAAAACTAAACATGGCGGTGTTCGCCTTAGCAATCTCACTAGGATAAAGACCACCTCCATTCCTGTCATTACTGAAAGAGATCATGATACCTCACATCTCAAAATAGGGCTACTTAATGTTAGATCCCTTACTTCAAAGGCAATTATAGTCAATGAACTAATCACTGATCATAATCTTGATGTGATTGGCCTGACTGAAACATGGCTTAAGCCTGATGAATTTACTGTGTTAAATGAGGCCTCACCTCCTGGCTACACTAGTGACCATATCCCCGTGCATCCCGCAAAGGCGGAGGTGTTGCTAACATTTACGATAGCAAATTTCAATTTACAAAAAAGAAAATGACGTTTTCGTCTTTTGAGCTTCTAGTCATGAAATCTATGCAGCCTACTCAATCACTTTTTATAGCTACTGTTTACAGGCCTCCTGGGCCATATACAGCGTTTCTCACTGAGTTCCCTGAATTCCTATCAGACCTTGTAGTCATTGCAGATAATATTCTAATCTTTGGTGACTTTAATATTCACATGGAAAAGTCCACAGACCCACTCCAAAAGGCTTTTGGAGCCATCATCGACTCAGTGGGTTTTGTCCAACATGTCTCTGGACCCACTCACTCTCACAGTCATACGCTGGACCTAGTTTTGTCCCATGGAATAAATGTTGTGGATCTTAATGTTTTTCCTCATAATCCTGGACTATCAGACCACCATTTTATTACGTTTGCAATTGCAACAAATAATCTGCTCAGACCCCAACCAAGGAACATCAAAAGTCGTGCTATAAATTCACAGACAACACAAAGATTCCTTGATGCCCTTCCAGACTCCCTCTGCCTACCCAAGGACGCCAGAGGACAAAAATCCGTTAACCACCTAACTGAGGATCTCAATTTAACCTTGCGCAATACCCTAGATGCAGTTGCACCCCTAAAAACTAAAAAAATGTCTCATAAGAAACTAGCTCCATGGTACACAGAAAATACCCGAGCTCTGAAGCAAGCTTCCAGAAAATTGGAACGGAAATGGCGCCACACCAAACTGGAAGTCTTCCGACTAGCTTGGAAGGATGGTACCGTGCAGTACCGAAGAGCCCTTACTGCTGCTCGATCGTCCTATTTTTCTAACTTAATTGAGGAAAATAAGAACAATCCGAAATTCCTTTTTGATACTGTGGCAAAGCTAACTAAAAGCAGCATTCCCCAAGAGAGGATGACTTGCACTTTAGCAGTGATAAATTCATGAACTTCTTTGAGGAAAAGATTATGATTATTAGAAAGCAAATTACGGACTCCTCTTTAAACCTGCGTATTCCTCCAAACCTCAGTTGTCCTGAGTCTGCACAACTCTGCCAGGACCTAGGATCAAGAGAGACGCTCAAGTGTTTTAGTACTATATCTCTTGACACAATGATGAAAATAATCATGGCCTCTAAACCTTCAAGCTGTATACTGGACCCTATTCCAACTAAACTACTGAAAGAGCTGCTTCCTGTGCTTGGCCCTCCTATGTTGAACATAATAAACGGCTCTCTATCCACTGGATGTGTACCAAACTCACTAAAAGTGGCAGTAATAAAGCCTCTCTTGAAAAAGCCAAACCTTGACCCAGAAAATATAAAAAACTATCGGCCTATATCAAATCTTCCATTCCTCTCAAAGATTTTAGAGAAGGCTGTTGCGCAGCAACTCACTGCCTTCCTGAAGACAAACAATGTATACGAAATGCTTCAGTCTGGTTTTAGACCCCATCATAGCACTGAGACGGCACTTGTGAAGGTGGTAAATGACATTTTGATGGCATCGGACCGAGGCTCTGCATCTGTCCTCGTGCTCCTAGACCTTAGTGCTGCTTTTGATACCATCGATCACCACATTCTTTTGGAGAGATTGGAAACCCAAATTGGTCTACACGGACATGTTCTGGCCTGGTTTAGGTCTTATCTGTCGGAAAGATATCAGTTTGTCTCTGTGAATGGTTTGTCCTCTGACAAATCAACTGTACATTTCGGTGTTCCTCAAGGTTCTGTTTTAGGACCACTATTGTTTTCACTATATATTTTACCTCTTGGGGATGTTATTCGAAAACATAATGTAAACTTTCACTGCTATGCGGATGACACACAGCTGTACATTTCAATGAAACACGGTGAAGCACCAAAATTGCCCTCGCTAGAAGCATGTGTTTCAGACATAAGGAAGTGGATGGCTGCAAACTTTCTACTATTAAACTCGGACAAAACAGAGATGCTTGTTCTAGGTCCCAAGAAACAAAGAGATCTTCTGTTGAATCTGACAATTAATCTTAATGGTTGTACAGTCGTCTCAAATAAAACTGTGAAGGACCTCGGCGTTACTCTGGACCCTGATCTCTCTTTTGAAGAACATATCAAGACCATTTCGAGGACAGCTTTTTCCATCTACGTAACATTGCAAAAATCAGAAACTTTCTGTCCAAAAATGATGCAGAAAAATTAATCCATGCTTTTGTCACTTCTAGGTTAGACTACTGCAATGCTCTATTTTCCGGCTACCCGGATAAAGCACTAAATAAACTTCAGTTAGTGCTAAATACGGCTGCTAGAATCCTGACTAGAACCAAAAAATTTGATCATATTACTCCAGTGCTAGCCTCTCTACACTGGCTTCCTGTCAAAGCAAGGGCTGATTTCAAGGTTTTACTGCTAACCTACAAAGCATTACATGGGCTTGCTCCTACCTACCTCTCTGATTTGGTCCTGCCGTACATACCTATACGTACGCTACGGTCACAAGACGCAGGCCTCCTAATTGTCCCTAGAATTTCTAAGCAAACAGCTGGAGGCAGGGCTTTCTCCTATAGAGCTCCATTTTTATGGAACGGTCTGCCTACCCATGTCAGAGACGCAAACTCGGTCTCAACCTTTAAGTCTTTACTGAAGACTCATCTCTTCAGTGGGTCATATGATTGAGTGTAGTCTGGCCCAGGAGTGGGAAGGTGAACGGAAAGGCTCTGGAGCAACGAACCGCCCTTGCTGTCTCTGCCTGGCCGGTTCCCCTTTTTCCACTGGGATTCTCTGCCTCTAACCCTGTTACGGGGCTGAGTCACTGGCTTGCTGGGGCTCTCTCGTGCCGTCCCTGGGGGGGTGCGTCACCTGGGTGGGTTGATTCACTGTTGTGGTCGGCCTGTCTGGGTTTCCCCCCTTTGGGTTGTACCGTGTCGGAGATCTTTGTGGGCTATACTCGGCCTTGTCTCAGGATGGTAAGTTGGTGGTTGTAGATTTCCCTCTAGTGGTGTGGGGGCTGTGCTTTGGCAAAGTGGGTGGGGTTATATCCTTCCTGTTTGGCCCTGTCCGGGGTGTCCTCGGATGGGGCCACAGTGTCTCCTGACCCCTCCTGTCTCAGCCTCCAGTATTTATGCTGCAGTAGTTTATGTGTCGGGGGCTAGGGTCAGTTTGTTTATCTGGAGTACTTCTCCTGTCCTATTCGGTGTCCTGTGTAAATCTAAGTGTGCGTTCTCTAATTCTCTCCTTCTCTCCTTCTTTCTCTCTCTCGGAGGACCTGAGCCCTAGAACCATGCCCCAGGACTACCTGACATGATGACTCCTTGCTGTCCCCAGTCCACCTGGCCATGCTGCTGCTCCAGTTTCAACTGGCCTGGGCCCTAGGACCATGTCCCAGGACTACCTGACATGAGGACTCCTTGCTGTCCCCAGTCCACCTGGCCATGCTCCTGCTCCAGTTTCAACTGTTCTGCCTTACTATTATTCAACCATGCTGGTCATTTATGAACATTTGAACATCTTGGCCACGTTCTGTTATAATCTCCACCCGGCACAGCCAGAAGAGGACTGGCCACCCCACATATGCTCTCTCTAATTCTCTCTTTCTTTCTCTCTCTCGGAGGACCTGAGCCCTAGGACCGTGCCCCAGGACTACCTGACATGATGGCTCCTTGCTGTCCCCAGTCCACCTGACTGTGCTGCTGCTCCAGTTTCAACTGTTCTGCCTTATTATTATTTGACCATGCTGGTCATTTATGAACATTTGAACATCTTGGTCATTTTCTGTTATAATCTCTACCCGGCACAGCCAGAAGAGGACTGGCCACCCCACATAGCCCGGTTCCTCTCTAGGTTTCTTCCTAGGTTTTGGCCTTTCTAGGGAGTTTTTCCTAGCCACCGTGCTTTTACACCTGCATTGTTTGCTGTTTGGGGTTTTAGGCTGGGTTTCTGTACAGCACTTTGAGATATCAGCTGATGTACGAAGGGCTATATAAATAAATTTGATTTGATTTGATTTGATTATTCAGCATTTCCCTGTATGGTCTACACCTGTTGTATTCAGCATTTCCCTGTATGGTCTACACCTGTTGTATTCAGCATTTCCCTGTATGGTCTACACCTGTTGTATTCAGCATTTCCCTGTATGGTCTACACCTGTTGTATTCAGCATTTCCCTGTATGGTCTACACCTGTTGTATTCAGCATTTCCCTGTATGGTCTACACCTGTCCAATTTGTAAGTCGCTCTGGATAAGAGCGTCTGCTAAATGACTTAAATGTAAATGTAAATGTAATGTATTCAGCATTTCCCTGTATGGTCTACACCTGTTGTATTCAGCATTTCCCTGTATGGTCTACACCTGTTGTATTCAGCATTTCCCTGTATGGTCTACACCTGTTGTATTCAGCATTTCCCTGTATGGTCTACACCTGTTGTATTCAGCATTTCCCTGTATGGTCTGTTGTATTCACCTGTTGTATTCAGCATTTCCCTGTATGGTCTACACCTGTTGTATTCAGCATTTCCCTGTATGGTCTACACCTGTTGTATTCAGCATTTCCCTGTATGGTCTACACCTGTTGTATTCAGCATTTCCCTGTATGGTCTACACCTGTTGTATTCAGCATTTCCCTGTATGGTCTACACCTGTTGTATTCAGCATTTCCCTGTATGGTCTACACCTGTTGTATTCAGCATTTCCCTGTATGGTCTACACCTGTTGTATTCAGCATTTCCCTGTATGGTCTACACCTGTTGTATTCAGCATTTCCCTGTATGGTCTACACCTGTTGTATTCAGCATTTCCCTGTATGGTCTACACCTGTTGTATTCAGCATTTCCCTGTATGGTCTACACCTGTTGTATTCAGCATTTCCCTGTATGGTCTACACCTGTTGTATTCAGCATTTCCCTGTATGGTCTACACCTGTTGTATTCAGCATTCAGCATTTCCCTGTATGGTCTACACCTGTTGTATTCAGCATTTCCCTGTATGGTCTACACCTGTTGTATTCAGCATTTCCCTGTATGGTCTACACCTGTTGTATTCAGCATTTCCCTGTATGGTCTACACCTGTTGTATTCAGCATTTCCCTGTATGGTCTACACCTGTTGTATTCAGCATTTCCCTGTATGGTCTACACCTGTTGTATTCAGCATTTCCCTGTATGGTCTACACCTGTTGTATTCAGCATTTCCCTGTATGGTCTACACCTGTTGTATTCAGCATTTCCCTGTATGGTCTACACCTGTTGTATTCAGCATTTCCCTGTATGGTCTACACCTGTTGTATTCAGCATTTCCCTGTATGGTCTACACCTGTTGTATTCAGCATTTCCCTGTATGGTCTACACCTGTTGTATTCAGCATTTCCCTGTATGGTCTACACCTGTTGTATTCAGCATTTCCCTGTATGGTCTACACCTGTTGTATTCAGCATTTCCCTGTATGGTCTACACCTGTTGTATTCAGCATTTCCCTGTATGGTCTACACCTGTTGTATTCAGCATTTCCCTGTATGGTCTACACCTGTTGTATTCAGCATTTCCCTGTATGGTCTACACCTGTTGTATTCAGCATTTCCCTGTATGGTCTACACCTGTTGTATTCAGCATTTCCCTGTATGGTCTACACCTGTTGTATTCAGCATTTCCCTGTATGGTCTACACCTGTTGTATTCAGCATTTCCCTGTATGGTCTACACCTGTTGTATTCAGCATTTCCCTGTATGGTCTACACCTGTTGTATTCAGCATTTCCCTGTATGGTCTACACCTGTTGTATTCAGCATTTCCCTGTATGGTCTACACCTGTTGTATTCAGCATTTCCCTGTATGGTCTACACCTGTTGTATTCAGCATTTCCCTGTATGGTCTACACCTGTTGTATTCAGCATTTCCCTGTATGGTCTACACCTGTTGTATTCAGCATTTCCCTGTATGGTCTACACCTGTTGTATTCAGCATTTCCCTGTATGGTCTACACCTGTTGTATTCAGCATTTCCCTGTATGGTCTACACCTGTTGTATTCAGCATTTCCCTGTATGGTCTACACCTGTTGTATTCAGCATTTCCCTGTATGGTCTACACCTGTTGTATTCAGCATTTCCCTGTATGGTCTACACCTGTTGTATTCAGCATTTCCCTGTATGGTCTACACCTGTTGTATTCAGCATTTCCCTGTATGGTCTACACCTGTTGTATTCAGCATTTCCTGTATGGTCTACACCTGTTGTATTCAGCATTTCTGTATGGTCTACACCTGTTGTATTCAGCATTTCCCTGTATGGTCTACACCTGTTGTATTCAGCATTTCCCTGTATGGTCTACACCTGTTGTATTCAGCATTTCCCTGTATGGTCTACACCTGTTGTATTCAGCATTTCCCTGTATGGTCTACACCTGTTGTATTCAGCATTTCCCTGTATGGTCTACACCTGTTGTATTCAGCATTTCCCTGTATGGTCTACACCTGTTGTATTCAGCATTTCCCTGTATGGTCTACACCTGTTGTATTCAGCATTTCCCTGTATGGTCTACACCTGTTGTATTCAGCATTTCCCTGTATGGTCTACACCTGTTGTATTCAGCATTTCCCTGTATGGTCTACACCTGTTGTATTCAGCATTTCCCTGTATGGTCTACACCTGTTGTATTCAGCATTTCCCTGTATGGTCTACACCTGTTGTATTCAGCATTTCCCTGTATGGTCTACACCTGTTGTATTCAGCATTTCCCTGTATGGTCTACACCTGTTGTATTCAGCATTTCCCTGTATGGTCTACACCTGTTGTATTCAGCATTTCCCTGTATGGTCTACACCTGTTGTATTCAGCATTTCCCTGTATGGTCTACACCTGTTGTATTCAGCATTTCCCTGTATGGTCTACACCTGTTGTATTCAGCATTTCCCTGTATGGTCTACACCTGTTGTATTCAGCATTTCCCTGTATGGTCTACACCTGTTGTATTCAGCATTTCCCTGTATGGTCTACACCTGTTGTATTCAGCATTTCCCTGTATGGTCTACACCTGTTGTATTCAGCATTTCCCTGTATGGTCTACACCTGTTGTATTCAGCATTTCCCTGTATGGTCTACACCTGTTGTATTCAGCATTTCCCTGTATGGTCTACACCTGTTGTATTCAGCATTTCCCTGTATGGTCTACACCTGTTGTATTCAGCATTTCCCTGTATGGTCTACACCTGTTGTATTCAGCATTTCCATTTCCCTGTATGGTCTACACCTGTTGTATTCAGCATTTCCCTGTATGGTCTACACCTGTTGTATTCAGCATTTCCCTGTATGGTCTACACCTGTTGTATTCAGCATTTCCCTGTATGGTCTACACCTGTTGTATTCAGCATTTCCCTGTATGGTCTACACCTGTTGTATTCAGCATTTCCCTGTATGGTCTACACCTGTTGTATTCAGCATTTCCCTGTATGGTCTACACCTGTTGTATTCAGCATTTCCCTGTATGGTCTACACCTGTTGTATTCAGCATTTCCCTGTATGGTCTACACCTGTTGTATTCAGCATTTCCCTGTATGGTCTACACCTGTTGTATTCAGCATTTCCCTGTATGGTCTACACCTGTTGTATTCAGCATTTCCCTGTATGGTCTACACCTGTTGTATTCAGCATTTCCCTGTATGGTCTACACCTGTTGTATTCAGCATTTCCCTGTATGGTCTACACCTGTTGTATTCAGCATTTCCCTGTATGGTCTACACCTGTTGTATTCAGCATTTCCCTGTATGGTCTACACCTGTTGTATTCAGCATTTCCCTGTATGGTCTACACCTGTTGTATTCAGCATTTCCCTGTATGGTCTACACCTGTTGTATTCAGCATTTCCCTGTATGGTCTACACCTGTTGTATTCAGCATTTCCCTGTATGGTCTACACCTCTACACTTAAATGTAAATGTTGTATTCAGCATTTCCCTGTATGGTCTACACCTGTTGTATTCAGCTCTGGATAAGAGCGTCTGCTAAATGACTTAAATGGTCTAACCTGTATTCAGCATTTCCCTGTATGGTCTACACCTGTTGTATTCAGCATTTCCCTGTATGGTCTACACCTGTTGTATTCAGCATTTCCCTGTATGGTCTACACCTGTTGTATTCAGCATTTCCCTGTATGGTCTACACCTGTTGTATTCAGCATTTCCTGTATGGTCTACACCTGTTGTATTCAGCATTTCCCTGTATGGTCTACACCTGTTGTATTCAGCATTTCCCTGTATGGTCTACACCTGTTGTATTCAGCATTTCCCTGTATGGTCTACACCTGTTGTATTCAGCATTTCCCTGTATGGTCTACACCTGTTGTATTCAGCATTTCCCTGTATGGTCTACACCTGTTGTATTCAGCATTTCCCTGTATGGTCTACACCTGTTGTATTCAGCATTTCCCTGTATGGTCTACACCTGTTGTATTCAGCATTTCCCTGTATGGTCTACACCTGTTGTATTCAGCATTTCCCTGTATGGTCTACACCTGTTGTATTCAGCATTTCCCTGTATGGTCTACACCTGTTGTATTCAGCATTTCCCTGTATGGTCTACACCTGTTGTATTCAGCATTTCCCTGTATGGTCTACACCTGTTGTATTCAGCATTTCCCTGTATGGTCTACACCTGTTGTATTCAGCATTTCCTGTATGGTCTACACCTGTTGTATTCAGCATTTCCCTGTATGGTCTACACCTGTTGTATTCAGCATTTCCCTGTATGGTCTACACCTGTTGTATTCAGCATTTCCTGTATGGTCTACACCTGTTGTATTCAGCATTTCCCTGTATGGTCTACACCTGTTGTATTCAGCATTTCCCTGTATGGTCTACACCTGTTGTATTCAGCATTTCCCTGTATGGTCTACACCTGTTGTATTCAGCATTTCCCTGTATGGTCTACACCTGTTGTATTCAGCATTTCCCTGTATGGTCTGTTGTATTCAGCACCTGGTTGTATTCAGCATTTCCCTGTATGGTCTACACCTGTTGTATTCAGCATTTCCCTGTATGGTCTACACCTGTTGTATTCAGCATTTCCCTGTATGGTCTACACCTGTTGTATTCAGCATTTCCCTGTATGGTCTACACCTGTTGTATTCAGCATTTCCCTGTATGGTCTACACCTGTTGTATTCAGCATTTCCCTGTATGGTCTACACCTGTTGTATTCAGCATTTCCCTGTATGGTCTACACCTGTTGTATTCAGCATTTCCCTGTATGGTCTACACCTGTTGTATTCAGCATTTCCCTGTATGGTCTACACCTGTTGTATTCAGCATTTCCCTGTATGGTCTACACCTGTTGTATTCAGCATTTCACTGTATGGTCTACTACACCTGTTGTATTCAGCATTTCCCTGTATGGTCTACACCTGTTGTATTCAGCATTTCCCTGTATGGTCTACACCTGTTGTATTCAGCATTTCACCTGCATTTATGAGGTCTCTACACCTGTTGTATTCAGCATTTCACTGTGAGGTCTACTACACCTGTTGTATTCAGCATTTCCCTGTGAGGTCTACTACACCTGTTGTATTCAGCATTTCCCTGTATGGTCTACACCTGTTGTATTCAGCATTTCCCTGTATGGTCTACACCTGTTGTATTCAGCATTTCCCTGTATGGTCTACACCTGTTGTATTCAGCATTTCACTGTGAGGTCTACTACACCTGTTGTATTCAGCATTTCCCTGTATGGTCTACACCTGTTGTATTCAGCATTTCACTGTGAGGTCTACTACACCTGTTGTATTCAGCATTTCCCTGTATGGTCTACACCTGTTGTATTCAGCATTTCCCTGTATGGTCTACACCTGTTGTATTCAGCATTTCCCTGTATGGTCTACACCTGTTGTATTCAGCATTTCACTGTGAGGTCTACTACACCTGTTGTATTCAGCATTTCACTGTGAGGTCTACTACACCTGTTGTATTCAGCATTTCACTGTGAGGTCTACTACACCTGTTGTATTCAGCATTTCACTGTGAGGTCTACTACACCTGTTGTATTCGGCCCATGTGACTAATAACATTTGATTTGAACATTTGATTTGATACTCTACAATAAAGTGGGCAATCCCAGCCACTTTTCAAGGTCCCAAAATGTATGTACCAATTCCATATTCACCTTCTAATCAGGGTTATGTTGAATAATATCCAGACAATACCTGTAGGAACAAACTGAATGACTCTAAGAGAATAGGGTTTTAGCTTATGCTAATCATTACAGGCTGTGTGTTTTAGATGTACTTGCTGATTGGCCAAGGCTGTGTGTTCGTGTGCTCATGATTTATGTTGTGTTGTCCCCCCCCCCACAGTCATCCTAATTTATGTTGTGTTGTCCCCCCCCCCCACACAGTCATCCTGATTTATGTTGTGTTGTCTCCCCCCACAGTCATCCTGATTTATGTTGTGTTGTCCCCCCCACAGTCATCCTGATTTATGTTGTGTTGTCCCCCCCACAGTCATCCTGATTTATGTTGTGTTGTCCCCCCACAGTCCTAATTTATGTTGTGTTGTCCCCCCCACAGTCATCCTGATTTATGTTGTGTTGTCTCCCCCCCCCCCACAGTCATCCTGATTTATGTTATGTTGTCCCCCCCACAGTCATCCTGATTTATGTTGTGTTGTCTCCCCCCCCCACAGTCATCCTGATTTATGTTGTGTTGTCCCCCCCCCACAGTCATCCTGATTTATGTTGTGTTGTCCCCCCCCACAGTCATCCAGATTTATGTTGTGTTGTCCCCCCCCCACAGTCATCCTGATTTATGTTGTGTTGTCCCCCCCCACAGTCATCCTGATTTATGTTGTGTTGTCCCCCCTCACAGTCATCCTGATTTATGTTGTGTTGTCCCCCCCCCACAGTCATCCTAATTTATGTTGTGTTGTCACCCCCCACAGTCATCCTAATTTATGTTGTGTTGTCCCCCCCACAGTCATCCTGATTTATGTTGTGTTGTCCCCCCCACAGTCATCCTAATTTATGTTGTGTTGTCCCCCCACAGTCATCCTGATTTATGTTGTGTTGTCCCCCCCCCCCACAGTCATCCTGATTTATGTTGTGTTGTCTCCCCCCCACAGTCATCCTGATTTATGTTGTGTTGTCCCCCCCCCCCACAGTCATCCTGATTTATGTTGTGTTGTCCCCCCTCACAGTCATCCTGATTTATGTTGTGTTGTCTCCCCCCACAGTCATCCTGATTTATGTTGTGTTGTCCCCCCACAGTCATCCTAATTTATGTTGTGTTGTCGTCCCCCCCCACAGTCATCCTAATTTATGTTGTGTTGTCTCCCCCCACAGTCATCCTGATTTATGTTGTGTTGTCCCCCCCCCACAGTCATCCTGATTTATGTTGTGTTGTCCCCCCACAGTCATCCTGATTTATGTTGTGTTGTCCCCCCCTCCCCACAGTCATCCTGATTTATGTTGTGTTGTCCCCCCCACAGTCATCCTAATTTATGTTGTGTTGTCACCCCCCACAGTCATCCTGATTTATGTTGTGTTGTCCCCCCTCACAGTCATCCTGATTTATGTTGTGTTGTCCCCCCACAGTCATCCTGATTTATGTTGTGTTGTTCCCCCCACAGTCATCCTGATTTATGTTGTGTTGTCCCCCCCCCCCCCCACAGTCATCCTGATTTTTGTTGTGTTGTCCCCCCCCCACAGTCATCCTGATTTATGTTGTGTTGTCCCCCCACAGTCATCCTGATTTATGTTGTGTTGTCCCCCCACAGTCATCCTGATTTATGTTGTGTTGTCCCCCCCACAGTCATCCTGATTTATGTTGTGTTGTCCCCCCCCCCCACAGTCATCCTGATTTTTGTTGTGTTGTCCCCCCCCCCCCTCACAGTCATCCTGATTTATGTTGTGTTGTCCCCCCCACAGTCATCCTGATTTATGTTGTGTTGTCCCCCCACAGTCTTCCTGATTTATGTTGTGTTGTCCCCCCTCACAGTCATCCTGATTTATGTTGTGTTGTCTCCCTCACAGTCATCCTGCTTTATGTTGTGTTGTCTCCCTCACAGTCATCCTGCTTGCATTATTGTGATATTCTGATATTTTTGGGCAGGAATACGTTTCATTATTATTGTGATATATAGTATACTACTTTAGGCCAGGGCCCTATGGCACCCTATTCCCTATATAGTTCACTAATTTAGACCAGAGCCCTATAGCACCCTGTTCCCTATATAGTGCAATACTTTTGACCAGAGCCTTAGGCCCTAGTGAAAAGTAGTGCACTACATAGGGCATAGGGTGACATTTTGGATGAAGGCCCAGTCTCTTATATCTGCCCTGCCCCAGCCGGAGGGGAACGTCTAAAAATTATTTCCTCGCTCTCTGAGACATTCCTCCTTTCCTCTTCTCTTCTCCCTCCTTCCTCTTCACCCGCTCTCTCCATCTCCTTACTCCCTTCCTCTCCATTTTCTTCTTCCTCTCCCTCTCTGTCTCCCGCTCCCTCTTCCTCTCCCTCTTCCTCTTCCTCTCCCTCTCCTTCCCCCTCTTCCTCTCCCTCTTCCTCTCCGTCTTCCTCTCCCTCTTCCTCTCCCTCTTCCTCTCCCTCTTCCTCTCCCTCTCCTTCTCCCTCTGTCTCCCTCTTCCTCTCCCTCTTCCTCTTCCTCTCCCTCTCCCTCTCCCTCTTCCTCTTCCTCTCCCTCTCCTTCCCCTCTTCCTCTCCCTCTTCCTCTCCGTCTTCCTCTTCCTCTCCCTCTTCCTCTCCCTCTTCCTCTCCCTCTCCTCTCCCTCTGTCTCCCTCTTCCTCTCCCTCTCCCTCTCCCTCTCCCTCTCCCTCTTCCTCTCCCTCTCCCTCTCCCTCTCCCTCTCCCTCTCCCTCTCCCTCTCCCTCTCCCTCTCCCTCTCCCTCTCCCTCTCCTTCTCCCTCTGTCTCCCTCTCCCTCTCCCTCTCCCTCTCCCTCTCCCTCTCCCTCTCCCTCTCCCTCTCCGCTGTTGCCTCACATCGTCTCTTTGTTATCCTCTTCTTTCTACCTCTCTCTATCTCTCCATTCCTCCTCTCCAGTCCATCCGGCCATTAGAGTGAGTCAGCTTTTCTCTCTCACCCTCCGCCACCACACATCCCCCCTTTCCCCTCTCATGATCACACACACATAGGTTATCTCACTCTCCTTTCCCAGGGAGGAGTGAGTCCTTCTGGCCCTCTCCTCTCACGTCATGTGTGGCCCCAGGGCCTTGGAGGAAATGCCAAGTGAAACATGGGCCAGGAGTTCTGCGTCCCAAATGTCACCCTATTCCCTACTATGAGATTGGTCTCAAGTAGTGCACTATATAGTGAATAAGGTGCCATTTGGGACTCGGCTGTGGACTGGGGAGCTGGGAGGAGAGGAGAGCAGCTGGACTGGGGAAACCCTCCACTGCACTGGCTACAGGTGCTGAGGGAGGGAGGGAGGGAGGGTCAGAATACACTCCAGAGCTATGTCAGAGTGGGGGGGGGGGGAGTATTTAGTCAGCCACCAATTGTGCAAGTTCTCCAACTTAAAAAGATGTGAGAGGCCTGTCATTTTCATCATAGGTACACTTCAACTATGACAGACAAAATGAGAAAACACAATAATAATAATTCATTTGCAAATTATGGTGGAAAATAAGTATTTAGTCACCTACAAACAAGCAAGATTTCTGGCACTCACAGACCTGTAATTTCTTCTTTAAGAAGCTCATCTGTCCTCCACTCGTTACCTGTATTAATGGCACCTGTTTGAACTTGTTATCAGTATAAAAGACACCTGTCCACAACCTAAAACAGTCACACTCCAAACTCCACTATGGCCAAGACCAAAGAGCTGTCAAAGGACACCAGAAACAAAATTATATTGAGTGTAATCTATATAGGGAATATGGCTCTGGTCTAAAGTAGTGCTCTCTATATAGGGAATAGGGCCCTGGTCTAAAGTAGTGCTCGATATAGGGAATAGGGCCCTGGTCTAAAGTAGTGCTCGATATAGGGAATAGGGCCCTGGTCTAAAGTAGTGCTCGATATAGGGAATAGGGCCCTGGTCTAAAGTAGTGCTCGATATAGGGAATATGGCTCTGGTCTAAAGTAGTGCTCGATATAGGGAATAGGGCCCTGGTCTAAAGTAGTGCTCGATATAGGGAATAGGGCTGTGGTCTAAATTTTGTTGAAGCACCACGTTTTTTTTTTAAATACATCTTAGAACTTAGAACACTGTAATGTAAAAAATCTGAATAATTTCCGAAGGCACTGTATATATGCTACATGACCAACAAGATGTGGACACCTGCTAGTTAAACATCTCATTCCAAAATCATGGACATTAATATGGAGTTGGTCCCCCCCTTTGCTGCTATAACAGCCTCCACTCTTCTGGGAAGACTTTCCACTAGATGTTGGAGCATTGCTGCTATAACAGCCTCCACTCTTCTGGGAAGACTTTCCACTAGATGTTGGAGCATTGCTGCTATAACAGCCTCCACTCTTCTGGGAAGACTTTCCACTAGATGTTGGAGCATTGCTGCTATAACAGCCTCCACTCTTCTGGGAAGACTTTCCACTAGATGTTGGAGCATTGCTGCTATAACAGCCTCCACTCTTCTGGGAAGGCTTTCCACTAGATGTTGGGAAATTGCTGCTATAACAGCCTCCACTCTTCTGGGAAGACTTTCCACTAGATGTTGGAGCATTGCTGCTATAACAGCCTCCACTCTTCTGGGAAGACTTTCCACTAGATGTTGGAGCATTGCTGCTATAACAGCCTCCACTCTTCTGGGAAGACTTTCCACTAGATGTTGGAGCATTGCTGCTATAACAGCCTCCACTCTTCTGGGAAGACTTTCCACTAGATGTTGGAACATTGCTGCTATAACAGCCTCCACTCTTCTGGGAAGACTTTCCACTAGATGTTGGAGCATTGCTGCTATAACAGCCTCCACTCTTCTGGGAAGACTTTCCACTAGATGTTGGAACGTTGCTGCGGGGGGGACTTGCTTCCATTCAGCCACAAGAGCATTAGTGAGGTCGGGCGCTGATTTTAGGTGATTAAGCCTCGCTTGCCGTAGGCATTCTAGGCGCTCTGTGCAGGCTAGTCAAAGTATTCCACACCGTTCTCGACAAACCATTTCTGTATGGATCTCGCTTTGTGCACAGGGGCATTGTCATGCTGAAACAGGAAAGGGAACTTCCCCAAACTGTTGCCATGGAGTCGGAAGCACATAATCATCTAGAATGTTATTGTAGCGTTAAGATTTTTCCTTCACTGGAACTAAGGAGCCCGAATGTTGAAAAACAGTCCCAGACCATTATTCCTCCTCCACCAAACTTTACAGTTCGGACTCTGTACTGGGCAGTTAGCCGTCTCCTGGCATCCGCCAAACTCAGATTCTTCCGTCGGAATGTCAGATGGTATTTCATCACTCCATAGTCCAATGCTGGCGAGCTTTACACCACTCCAGCCAAACACTAGGCGTTGCGCATTGTGATCTTGGCGGCTGCTCAGCCAAGGAAACCCATATCATGAAGCTCCTGTCAAACAGTTTTTGTGTCTTTGGGTCAAATCTAATGCAACACATTACTGATACCACTCTCCATATTTTCAAGCATAGTGGTGGCTGCATGATGATGTTATGGGTATGCTTGAAATCTTTAAGGCCTGGGTAGTTTTTCAGGAACAGAATGTAAAGCACAGTCTGCTTTCCACCAGACACTGGGAGATGATTTCACCTTTCAGCAGGACAATAACCTAAAAGACAAGGCCACATCTACACTGATGTTTCTTACCGAGAAGACAGTGAATGTTCTTGAGTGTCCTAGTTGCAGTTTTGACTAAAATCTACTTGAAAATCTATGACAAGACCTGAAAATGGTTGTCTAGCAGTGATCAACAACCAATTTGATCGTGCTAGGAGAATTTGGAAAATAATAAATGGGCAAATAGAGCTCTTAGAGACCCAAGAAGACTGGTAATCACTGCCAAAGGAGTTTCTATGTATTGACTCAGATGCCCGACTACTTTTGCAAATTATATACTTTGGTATTTTATCTGTATCTTATAAGCTTCCTGCTGCAATGTCCCTCCCTCTCTCTAGCTCTCTCTCTCTAGCTGTCTCTCTCTCTAGCTGTCTCTCTCTCTCTCTCTCTCTCTCTAGCTGTCTCTCTAGCTGTCTCTCTCTCTCTCTCTAGCTGCTGTCTGTCTCTCTCTCTCTCTCTAGCTGTCTCTCTCTCTAGCTGTCTGTCTCTCTCTCTAGCTGTCTCTCTCTCTAGCTGTCTCTCTCTCTCTCTAGATGTCTCTCTCTCTCTCTCTAGCTGTCTCTCTCTCTCTCTCTAGCTGTCTCTCTCTCTAGCTGTCTCTCTCTCTCTCTAGCTCTCTCTAGCTGTCTCTCTCTCTAGCTCTCTCTCTCTCTCTCTCTAGCTGTCTCTCTCTCTCTCTCTCTCTCTAGCTGTCTCTCTCTCTAGCTGTCTCTCTCTCTCTCTAGCTGTCTCTCTCTCTAGCTGTCTCTCTCTCTCTCTAGCTGTCTCTCTCTCTAGCTGTCTCTCTCTCTCTCTAGCTGTCTCTCTCTCTCTCTCTAGCTCTCTCT
>NC_060179.1:4247276-4277276 GCF_021184085.1 Oncorhynchus gorbuscha | reverse complement strand
AGGGAATAGGGCTCTCTAAAGTAGTGCACTATATAGGGAATAGGGCTCTGGTCTAAAGTAGTGCACTACATAGGGAATAGGGCTCTGGTCTAAAGTAGTGCACTATATAGGGAATAGGGTACCATAGGGCTCTGGTCTAAAGTAGTGCACTACATAGGGAATAGTGCACTACATAGGGAATAGGGTTCTGGTCTAAAGTAGTGCACTACATAGGGAATCCATTTGGGACCTCTGTATGCAGTCAGCTGAAGTTCCATATTGACCAGATATCGTCATGGTCACCATCCATCTATCTGCCTTACAAACCTTCTGACATGGCACACAGAACCCCAGGCTTCATAGCATTTAATTAAATTGGTTTAATATTGAAAAATATTCAGCCTATTTAAATGTTTGTTATGGTTTCAATTATAAACATGAGATTAAATTAGATCCCTCCCTCCCTCAATCCTTTTCTCCTCTCTCCTATCTCCCTGTGTCTCTTCCTCTTTCTCCTACTCCACCCCCTTCCCTCCCCCCAGCATTTTAATCAGTGCTGTGTTCAAATGCCCCCCCCTCCTCTTATCACTTCAGAGAACCGAGCACCCACCCAAGTCTGTGTGTGTGTGTGTGTGTGTGTGTGTGTGTGTGTGTGTGTGTGTGTGTGTGTGTGTGTGTGTGTGTGTGTGTGTGTGTGTGTGTGTGTGTGTGTGTGTGTGTGTGTGTGTGTGTGTGTGTGTGTGTGTGTGTGTGTGTGTGTGTGTGTGTGTGTGTGTGTGTGTGCATCAAATGCCAAGCGAGCTCAAATGAACTCACCCTCCCCACCGGTCTTTACTGCTGAGTCACGGCACAGTAGCACACAGACACAAACGGGCTCTGTGGAATTCAGTTTCCACAACACCTTCTAACTGCCTGTTCTCCAGGACACCTACACCACCCGGTGTCACAGGAAGGCCAAAAAGATCATCAAGGACAACAACCTGTGAGTTGGTTGACTCCGAAGTAAATGTTGTTGTAAAAACACACTTTTCCAAGGACTTTGAGAAACCAAAAGGGAGTAATCATTAGTAAGATAAAGATTGGTTCTGGTAAAAACACACTTTTCCAAGGACATTGAGAAACCAAAAGTGACTAATCATTAGTAAGATAAACATTGGTTCTGGTAAAAACACACTTTTCCAAGGACATTTTAGAAACAAAAAGTGACTAATCATTAGATAGATAAAAGTGGATTTCTAGTTAAACTTTTCCTGCCCTGATGAGTCTGTTGCCTGACTCAATTCTAATGAGGATAATAACAGAGGTATGTGTGTGAGTAGAGAGAGGAGAGGACAGAGAGGAGAGGACGGAGGGAGGGGATGGAGGAGGAAGGATGGAGGAGAGGAGAGGACTATGGGAGGAGAGGAGAGGAAAGGGATGGAGGAGGATGGAGAGGATGGAGGAGAGGACGGAGGAGAGGAAAGGACAGAGATGGAGAGGAAGGAGGAGGGGGAGGGATGGAGAGGAGGGGGAGGATGGAGGAGGAGGACAGAGAGGGAGGAGGACAGGAGGGAGAAGGACAGAGGACAGAGAGGAGAGGACATAATTCTGCTGTGTTGTGACAAGGTAGGGGTGGTATACAGAAGATAACCCTATTTGGTAAAATACCAAGTGCATATTATAGCAAGAATAGCTCAAATAAGCAAAGAGAAACAACAGTCACAACATCATTACTTTAAGACAGGTCAGTCAATACGGAACATTTCAAGAACTTTGAAAGTTTCTTCAAGTGCAGTCGCAAAAACCATCAAACACTATGATGAAACTGGCTCTCATGAGGACCTCCACTGGAAAGGAAGACCCAGAGTTACCTCTGCTGCGGAGGATAAGTTCATTAGAGTTACCAGCCTCAGAAATTGCAGCCCAAATAAATGCTTTACAGAGTTCAAGTAACAGACACATCTCAACATCAACTGTTCAGAGGAGACCGTGTGAATCAGGCCTTCGTGGTCAAATTGCTGCAAAGAAACCACTAGTAAAGGACACCAATAAGAAGATACTTGTTTGGGCCAAAAAACACGAGGAATGGACATTAGACCTTAGACATTAGACATTATTGTCCTTTGGTCTGATTAGTCCAAATTTGAGATTTTTGGTTCCAACGCTTTGTGAGACGTAGAGTAGGTGAACGGATGATCCCTGCATGTGTGGTTCCCACCGTGAAGCATGGAGGAGGAGGTGTGGGGGTGCTTTGCTGATGACCTGGCCTCCACAACCACCCGACCTCAATCCAATTGAGATGGTTTGGGATGTGTTGGACCACAGAGTGAAGGAAAATCTGTGATTAAATTTAGAATTCAAGGCACATTTAACCAGCATGGCTACCACAGTATTCTGCAGCTATACGCCATCCCATCTGGTTTGCGTTAGTCTACATGAGGTAATATCTTGGCTATATACACAAGGTAATAACTTGGCTACATACACAAGATAATATCTTGGCTATATACACAAGGTAATAACTTGGCTATATACACAAGGTAATATCTTGGCTATATACACAAGGTAATAACGTGGCTATATACACAAGGTAATATCTTGACTATATACACAAGAGAATATTTTGTCTATATACACAAGGTAATATCTTGGCTATATACACAAGGTAATATCTTGGCTATATACACAAGGTAATATCTTGGCTATACACACACACCATGATAGATCCTTAGTGACGTGGACACCGGGGAAATTGAAGCTGTCGACCTGCTCCACTACAGCCCCGTTGATGTGGATGGGGGCGCGCTCAGACATCCGTGTCGTGCAGTCCATGCTCAGCTTTGTCTTGCTGACGTTGAAGGTTGTTTGCTGGAAGCATTTGGAGATTAATATGCTTGTGTTTCATTTTTTATTTTTGCCCAATACAAATGAATGGTAAATAATATATTCTGTCATTTTTTACTTTTACTGAAACGACAATGTCTACGCATTGTATTAAACGTTACGGGAATGAAATGCTAGCAATTATTGTCGTATTAGACACGATATTTACCTTTTAAATGTGTGAAAGCAACAGCCAACAGTTTGGAGAGCGGAGGTGAAGAACCGTGGCAATAATTCATTTTGAATCAATTCCAAATGCTTCAATAGATTAATGATACATTTAAAGTAATTGTTACAAACCAAAATATCCGTAGGTAATTTGTTGCCCATCTGTAAACAGCCCATCCAACTACCTCATCCCCATACTGTACATAGCCCATCTGTAAACAGTCCATCCAACTACCTCATCCCCATACTGTACATAGCCCATCTGTAAACAGCCCATCTGTAAACAGCCCATCCAACTACCTCATCCCCATACTGTACATAGCCCATCTGTAAACAGTCCATCCAACTACCTCATCCCCATACTGTACATAGCCCATCTGTAAACAGCCCATCCAACTACCTCATCCCCATACTGTACATAGCCCATCTGTAAACAACCCATCCAACTACCTCAACCCCATACTGTACACAGCCATCTGTAAACAGCCCATCTGTAAACAGCCCATCTGTAAACAACCCATCCAACTACCTCATCCCCATACTGTACATAGCCCATATGTAAACAGCCCGTCCAACTACCTCATCCCCATACTTTATTGCCTTTACCACCCTTATCTAACCTCATTTGCACACACTGTATATATACTTTTTCTACTGTATTATTGACTGTATGTTTGTTTTATTCCATGTGTAACTCTTTGTTGTTGTATGTGTCTCACTGCTTTGCTTTATCTTGGCCAGGTCGCAGTTGTAAATGAGAACTTGTTCTCAACTGGCCTACCTGGTTAAATAAAGGTGTTCTCAACCAGTCTACCTGGTTAAATAAAGGTGTTCTCAACCAGTCTACCTGGTTAAATAAAGGTGTTCTCAACCAGTCTACCTGGTTAAATAAAGGTGTTCTCAACCAGTCTACCTGGTTAAATAAAGGTGTTCTCAACCAGTCTACCTGGTTAAATAAAGGTGTTCTCAACCAGTCTACCTGGTTAAATAAAGGTGTTCTCAACCAGTCTACCTGGTTAAATAAAGGTCAAATAAACATTGCGTGGAATATGGGACCAAAATCCTACCGTTTGACTACTATATCTATCATTTTCTTTAGGATAATAAATAAATAATAACTAAATAAATCAACAACTTTGACCCCTACCTTTTCGAGATAAAAAAAAATATATATATTTGTTTATCAAAGTCGCTTTCTCTGAGTAATTACATTAGTATAAAATAATACAATTTATAATTGTATTGGAATATAGCTCAGTGTATCAAGGATTTATGTAATACAGTCATTACTGCTCATCTTTATCAAGTCTGTCAATTTGGCATTTGGGACTCTACTGTACATACTGCTCAGTGTTAGAATGTAGTGGACAAGGCCATCACAGACACCCCCTAAATCAATCAATGCCTTAGTAGGCATGGCAACGACTCCCTTTGTCTTCGCAAACGGTGTTTCCAGACAAGGGTCTGACGAACCATCAGCAAAACCCCTTAAGAACCCCTGAAGATAAATCAATATTCACCAAAACCAAACATTATATGGATGAATACAAAACTGAACATGGATAACTCTAAAAAACACTTTCCACTTCTTTACAATCGAGAGGAAATACAGATGACACATACATCAATGTACAATGTTGAAATATTGGCCACAATATCAAATCTTAGGAAAATAATCAAATAGCCAATTAAAATCTAAAAAGAGTTACGGTTTGACAAAGAATGTGTCACGCCTTGGTCATAGTGTTTTGTGTTTTCGTTATATATTTGGTCAGGCCAGGGTGTGACATGGGTTTAAATGTTGTGTTTCGTATTGGGGGTTTTGTAGGTATTGGGATTGCGGCTGAGTAGGGGTGTAGCATAAGGTTGGCTGCCTGAGGCGGTTCTCAATCAGAGTCAGGTGATTCTCGTTGTCTCTGATTGGGAACCGTATTTAGGTAGCCTGGGTTTCACTGTGTATTTCGTGGGTGATTGTTCCTGTCTCTGTGTAGTCTCACCAGATAGGCTGTAATTAGGTTTCACGTTCCGTTTGTTGTTTTTGTATTTGTATAGTTATTTCATGTATCGTCATTCTCTTCATTAAAGAACATGAGTAACAACCACGCTGCATTTCGGTCCGACTCTCTTTCAACAAACGAAGAACGCCGAACCAGAATGTATCTCCTCCAGAAAAGTTCAAAGAAATTCAGCTATATAAACTATATATGGCCAAAAGTATATGGACAACCCTCCAGATTAGTGGATTTGGCTATTTCAGCCACCCCCGTTGCTGACAGGTGTATAGAATCGAACAAACAGCAATGCAATATCAGTAGACAAAACTATTTGCAGTAGAATGGTCCATTCTGAAGAGCTCCGTGACTTTAGGATGCTACCTTTCCAACAAGTCAGTTCCTCAAATTTCTGCCCCGGTCAACTGTAAGTGATGTTATTATGGCACACTATTCCCTATGTAGTGCACTACCAATAAGGCTCTGGTAGAGTTCTACATAGTAGAGTTCTACATATAGGGAATAGGGTGCAATTTGGGATGGAATCACAGATCCTTTAGACCAGAGCCCTATGGCACCCTATTCCCTATATAGTGCACTACTTTAGGACAGAGCCCTATGGGACCCTATTCCCTATGTAGTGCACTACTTTAGACCAGAGCCCTATGGCACCCTATTCCCTATATAGTGCACTACTTTAGACCAGAGCCCTATGGCACCCTATTCCCTATATAGTGCACTACTTTAGGACAGAGCCCTATGGGACCCTATTCCCTATATAGTGCACTACTTTAGGACAGAGCCCTATGGGACCCTATTCCCTATATAGTGCACTACTTTAGACCAGAGCCCTATGGCACCCTATTCCCTATATAGTGCACTACTTTAGACCAGAGCCCTATGGCACCCTATTCCCTATATAGTACACTACTTTAGACCAGAGCCCTATTCCCTATATAGTGTACTGCTTTAGACCAGAGCCCTATGGCACCCTATTCCCTATATAGTGCACTAATTTAGACCAGAGCCCTATGGCACCCTATTCCCTATATAGTGCACTAATTTAGACCAGAGCCCTATGGCACCCTTTTCCCTATATAGTGCACTACTTTAGACCAGAGCCCTATGGCACCCTATTCCCTATATAGTGCACTAATTTAGACCAGAGCCCTATGGCACCCTATTCCCTATATAGTGCACTACTTTAGACCAGGGCCCTGTAGGGTGGCAGTTGGGACGCACCCCCAGTCAGTATCAGAAGGATCACAGCAGGAAATGTCAGGGGACTGGAGAAAGGGGAGAGCACCTTTAGGATGATTACAGAGCCTGTTATTCCAGCTGACATAATGTTACGGTCATACCCAAATCACCAGGAAAAAGACCATCCAAATTCCAGATCCAGACGGCAGGAAGCAGTCGCGCATGGCTCACTGAAGGGGAGAGGAAAGCTGGGAAAGCTCCGGAATGACTCATCGGAATCAGGTTCTGTTCCCATGAGGACTGAAGAGACACCGGTATAGAATGACTCATCGGAATCAGGTTCTGTTCCAATGAGGACTGAGGAGACACCGGTATAGAATGACTCATCAGAATCAGGTTCTGTTCCAATGAGGACTGAGGAGACACCGGTATAGAATGACTCATCGGAATCAGGTTCTGTTCCCATGAGGACTGAGGAGACACCGGTATAGAATGTCTCATCGGAATCAGGTTCTGTTCCAATGAGGACTGAGGAGACACCGGTATAGAATGACTCAACATAATCAGGTTCTGTTCCAATGAGGACAGAGGAAACACCAGTATAGAATGACTCATCAGAATCAGGTTCTGTTCCAATGAGGACAGAGGAGACACCGGTATAGAATGACTCATCAGAATCAGGTTCTGTTCCAATGAGGACAGAGGAGACACTGGTATAGAATGACTCATCAGAATCAGGTTCTGTTCCAATGAGGACTGAGGAGACACCGGTATAGAATGACTCATCAGAATCAGGTTCTGTTCCAATGAGGACAGAGGAGACACCGGTATAGAATGACTCATCAGAATCAGGTTCTGTTCCAATGAGGACAGAGGAGACACCGGTATAGAATGACTCATCAGAATCAGGTTCTGTTCCAATGAGGACAGAGGAGACACCGGTATAGAATGACTCATCAGTAGAATGATAAAACTAGGTTTCTTTATGGTGCCGATGCAGACGGCTGCTATACAGACATGGAGAGTGGTTAAATACCTGGCCTACTAAGCGTTATTGACAATTTCAGAGGAAAACATTGTGTGTTATTAACGAAATAATTTCAACTTCGATCACAATATTTCTCAATTTAAGGCCTTCTCAAATACTGTCCGTAGGATTCAGACTTTTACATTATCACATCACACTGTGATGTTACCAGATTATTATCCTGATATCAACCTGGCCAGATTATTATCCTGATATCAACCTGGCCAGATTAATATCCTGATATCAACCTGGCCAGATTATTATCCTGATATCAACCTGGCCACAATAACAATAGAACTCTACTTTAGACCAGAGCCTTATTGGTAGTGCACTACATAGGGATTAGAGTGCCATTTGGGACACCACCGCTTTCCACTTCCTAATAACATCACTTACCGTGCTAAAATCTATGCCTTTCTAGGGAGTTTTTTCCTAGCCACCGTGCTTCTACACCTACATTCTACACCTGCACCGTGCTTCTACACTTGCTGTTTGGGGTTTTAGGCTGGGTTTCTGTACAGCACTTTAAGATAATAGCTGATGTACGAAGGGCTATGTAAATACATTTTGATTTGATTTGATTTGATTTACAGTCAACCTGGTCAGGTTGTTCCATTTGCTTCACATCCGTGCTCTTATTGGTCCGTCGGCTCTGGTCCATTGGTTTACGAGGCTCCTATTGGTCCGTCGGCTCTGGTCCATTTGCTTCACATCCGTGCTCCTATTGGTCCGTCGGCTCTGGTCCATTGGTTTACGAGGCTCCTATTGGTCCGTCGGCTCTGGTCCATTGGTTTACGAGGCTCCTATTGGTCCGTCGGCTCTGGTCCATTGGTTTACGAGGCTCCTATTGGTCCGTCGGCTCTGGTCCATTGGTTTACGAGGCTCCTATTGGTCCGTCGGCTCTGGTCCATTGGTTTACGAGGCTCCTATTGGTCCGTCGGCTCTGGTCCATTGGTTTACGAGGCTCCTATTGGTCCGTCGGCTCTGGTCCATTGGTTTACGAGGCTCCTATTGGTCCGTCGGCTCTGGTCCATTGGTTTACGAGGCTCCTATTGGTCCGTCGGCTCTGGTCCATTGGTTTTATGAGGCTCCTATTGGTCCGTCGGCTCTGGTCCATTGGTTTACGAGGCTCCTATTGGTCCGTCGGCTCTGGTCCATTGGTTTACGAGGCTCCTATTGGTCCGTCGGCTCTGGTCCATTGGTTTACGAGGCTCCTATTGGTCCGTCGGCTCTGGTCCATTGGTTTACGAGGCTCCTATTGGTCCGTCGGCTCTGGTCCATTGGTTTACGAGGCTCCTATTGGTCCGTCGGCTCTGGTCCATTGGTTTACGAGGCTCCTATTGGTCCGTCGGCTCTGGTCCATTGGTTTACGAGGCTCTATTGGTCCGTCGGCTCTGGTCCATTGGTTTACGAGGCTCCTATTGGTCCGTCGGCTCTGGTCCATTGGTTTACGAGGCTCCTATTGGTCCGTCGGCTCTGGTCCATTGGTTTACGAGGCTCCTATTGGTCCGTCGGCTCTGGTCCATTGGTTTACGAGGCTCCTATTGGTCCGTCGGCTCTGGTCCATTGGTTTACGAGGCTCCTATTGGTCCGTCGGCTCTGGTCCATTGGTTTACGAGGCTCCTATTGGTCCGTCGGCTCTGGTCCATTGGTTTACGAGGCTCCTATTGGTCCGTCGGCTCTGGTCCATTGGTTTACGAGGCTCCTATTGGTCCGTCGGCTCTGGTCCATTGGTTTACGAGGCTCCTATTGGTCCGTCGGCTCTGGTCCATTGGTTTACGAGGCTCCTATTGGTCCGTCGGCTCTGGTCCATTGGTTTACGAGGCTCCTATTGGTCCGTCGGCTCTGGTCCATTGGTTTACGAGGCTCCTATTGGTCCGTCGGCTCTGGTCCATTGGTTTACGAGGTTCCTATTGGTCCGTCGGCTCTGGTCCATTGGTTTACGAGGCTCCTATTGGTCCGTCGGCTCTGGTCCATTGGTTTACGAGGCTCCTATTGGTCCGTCGGCTCTGGTCCATTGGTTTACGAGGCTCCTATTGGTCCGTCGGCTCTGGTCCATTGGTTTACGAGGTTCCTATTGGTCCGTCGGCTCTGGTCCATTCCGAGGCTCCTATTGGTCCGTCGGCTCTGGTCCATTGGTTTACGAGGCTCCTATTGGTCCGTCGGCTCTGGTCCATTGGTTTACGAGGCTCCTATTGGTCCGTCGGCTCTGGTCCATTGGTTTACGAGGCTCCTATTGGTCCGTCGGCTCTGGTCCATTGGTTTACGAGGCTCCTATTGGTCCGTCGGCTCTGGTCCATTGGTTTACGAGGCTCCTATTGGTCCGTCGGCTCTGGTCCATTGGTTTACGAGGCTCCTATTGGTCCGTCGGCTCTGGTCCATTGGTTTACGAGGTTCCTATTGGTCCGTCGGCTCTGGTCCATTGGTTTACGAGGCTCCTATTGGTCCGTCGGCTCTGGTCCATTGGTTTACGAGGTTCCTATTGGTCCGTTCGCTCTGGTCCATTGGTTTACGAGGCTCCTATTGGTCCGTTGGCTCTGGTCCATTGGTTTACGAGGCTCCTATTGGTCCGTCGGCTCTGGTCCATTGGTTTACGAGGCTCCTATTGGTCCGTCGGCTCTGGTCCATTGGTTTACGAGGCTCCTATTGGTCCGTCGGCTCTGGTCCATTGGTTTACGAGGCTCCTATTGGTCCGTCGGCTCTGGTCCATTGGTTTACGAGGCTCCTATTGGTCCGTCGGCTCTGGTCCATTGGTTTACAGGCTCCTTTTTGTCTGGTCCATTGGTTTACTAGGCAAAATCGGCTCTGGTCCATTGGTTTACAATTGGTCCGTCGGCTCTGGTCCAAAGGCTCTTATTGGTATACAGTCTGGTCCATTGGCAGGCCTATAGGTCCGTCCTTGGGATCGGCTCGTAACACCAGCCCACATCGTGGACATTTTTTGTCTGGGACGGCAAAATCGTAGCATACAACGGCCAAAATTATACAGTCTGTGCAGGCCTGAACCGAGACAGCTGTCCAACAGACAGCCTGAACAGACAGTTGTTCAACAGACAGCCTGAACAGAGACAGTTGTTCAACAGACAGCCTGAACCGAGACAGTTGTTCAACAGACAGCCTGAACAGAGACAGTTGTTCAACAGACAGCCTGAACCGAGACAGTTGTTCAACAGACAGCCTGAACAGAGACAGTTGTTCAACAGACAGCCTGAACCGAGACAGTTGTTCAACAGACAGCCTGAACAGAGACAGTTGTTCAACAGACAGCCTGAACCGAGACAGTTGTTCAACAGACAGCCTGAACCGAGACAGTTGTTCAACAGACAGCCTGAACAGACAGTTGTTCAACAGACAGCCTCGATACGCTTTGGGAAACAAATTGAACAATACACTCGAAGTGATCACAGTTGACCCGTTGATTAAAAGGATGACATAGCAGATGAGAAATCAGGCCCAGGCCCAGGTACATTAACCATAAACAAGATTAATTACGACCACCGTGAATGAGCGGCTTCACTTAATTAGCATTTCCCCCATCAGGGTCCCTTTCTGTATTAATCAATACGGTTCTCTATGGCGATGATAAACATGATGGATCATGGGTATGACTGCCCTCTTAATGATACCGTGTTCCATCAACACGGCTCTTATCCATCAAATTACATCATGACAGGAGGACTTCTGGACCATCACCTCCCCCCTGTCTGTATCAAAGTGACCTGTGATGGATCTGACCGTCACGATGGGGCATCGTCTCTCAGAGGAAGTAAGTGATTATGATTCAGTGGGCCGCTTTCTCTAATCATCCCCCTTCTCCTCTCTCTCTTTCTAATCATCCCCCTTTCTTTCTCTCATCATCCTCCTCTCCCTCTCTCTAATCATCCCCCCCTACTCCTCTCTCTCTAATCATCCCCCTCTCCTTCTCTCTCTCTAATCATCTCCCTCTCCTCTTCTCTCTCATTATCCCCCTCTCTTCTCTATCTCTAATCATCCCCCTCTCTTCTCTCTCTCTAATCATCCCCTCTCCTCTTCTCTCTCATTATCCCTCTCTCCTTCTCTCTCTCTAATCATCCCCCTCTCCTTGTATCATCATCCCCTTCTCCTTCTCTCTCTCTAATCATTACCCCTCTCCTTCTCTCCTTGTCTCATCATCCCCTCTCCTTCTCTCTCTCTCTAATCATTACCCCTCTCCTTCTCTCCTTGTCTCATCATCCCCCTCTCCTTCTCTCTCTCTAATCATCCCCTCTCCTTCTCTCTCTCTAATCATACCCCTCTCCTTCTCTCATCATCCCCCTCTCCTTCTCTCTAATCATCCCCCTCTCCTTCTCTCTCTCATCATCCCCCTCTCCTCCTCTCTCTCTAATCATCCCCCTCTCCTTCTCTCTCTCTAATCATCCCCCTCTCCTCCTCTCTCTCTAATCATCCCCCTCTCCTCTCTCTCTAATCATCCCCCTCTCCCTTCTCTCTCTCTAATAATCCCCCTCTCCTTCTCGCTCTATAATCATCCCCCTCTCCTTCTCTCTCTCTAATCATCACCTCTCCTTCTCTCATCATCCCCCTCTCCTTCTCTCTAATCATCCCCCTCTCCTTCTCTCTAATCATCCCCCTCTCTTCTTCTCTCTAATCATCCCCCTCTCCTCTCTCTCTCTCTAATCATCCCCCTCTCCTCTCTCTCATCATCTCCCCTCTCCTTCTCTCCTTGTCTCATCATACCCATCTACCTGCAATAAAAACACAGTGACCTTCATGTCTTATAGAATATCTACTATTCTATATAACTTCTGTATTTCTGACATGGCTTGGCTTCCCCTCTCCCTCCCGTCCCCTTACTCTATACCCTCCTTTTGTCTCTTTCTCTTCTCTTCGCACCCCCCCCCCTTCCCTTCCCTGTCGCACCCCCTCCCCTTCCCTGTCGCACCCCCTCTCTCCCTTCAGTGGGTCTCTGCACCAAAATGATGTAACGAAAAAGAAAAAAAAAGAAAAAATAGGAGAGGAGAATTTTGTTACGGGCTCCGTAGAGTCTGAAGCTGCTCATAACCAAGACTGAATGCATCGACTGAAAACACATTTCCTTCTTTCTTTTACTTCACACAATCACCTGGTGTTGCTTCTTCATCAAAGTATGGGAGATAGAAGTTAAGACATCCAAGAAATGCATGATTTATTTATTCACAATAAAATATTATATATATATATATATTCACAGATTACCAATCACCAGTACAGTAAAACAACTATGGAGAAAGGGAAAGGAAATCTGTTGATAAATAGCATTGATATGAACTCATATAAAGTACAATATATATAGTCTTCTGATATATATATATATTCATGTCGTCAGTGACTGTGTGGTTGCAATCGACCACGCCGTATAAAGCTGTATTCCCGTGTGGACCAATGCTTTACTACAGTCAGAACACTTCCACTGTAGGCTACCACACGTACCACTATTCAGAAATGGCTACAAAATGGGTGCTCAAGCCGTGTCCTTACACAAGCACATCTAGGGATGGTTTTTAGAAATTTAGGCAGCACTGCCACCTAGTGGTGACATTAAAGGGAAACAGCCATCTGTTGGGGCGGTATGCGGATTGGAGTGGGGGGTCCCGGGTGTCTGGGATGATGGTGTTGATGTGAGGCCATGACCAGCCTTTCAAAGCATTTCATGGCTACAGATGTGAGTGCTACGGATGTGAGTGATGTGAGTGCTACAGATGTGAGTGCTACAGATGTGAGTGCTACAGATGTGAGTGCTACGGATGTGAGTGCTACAGATGTGAGTGCTACAGATGTGAGTGCTACAGATATCAGTGCTACGGATGTGAGTGCTACGGATGTGAGTGCTGCAGATGTGAGTGCTACAGATGTGAGTGCTACGGATGTGAGTGCTACAGATGTGAGTGCTACGGATGTGAGTGCTACGGATGTGAGTGCTACGGATGTGAGTGCTACAGATGTGAGTGCTACAGATGTGAGTGCTACAGATGTGAGTGCTACAGATGTGAGTGCTACAGATGTGAGTGCTACAGATGTGAGTGGATGTGTGAGTGCAACAGATGTGAGTGCTAGTGCTACGGATGTGAGTGCTACAGATGTGAGTGCTGCAGATGTGAGTGCTACAGATGTGAGTGCTACAGATGTGAGTGCTACGGATGTGAGTGCTACAGATGTGAGTGCTACAGATGTAGGAGGGGGGGATTGGGCTGTGTGCATAGGGATTTTTGTCCTGTTGGAAGGTGAACCTTCGCCCCAGTCTGCGGTCCTGAGTGCTCTGGAGCAGGTTTTCATTCAAGGATCTCTGTACTTTACTCTGTTCATCTTTCCCTCGATCCTGACTAGTCTCCCGGTCCCTGCTGCTGAAAAACATTGGCATGATGCTGCCACCACCATGCTTCACCGTAGGGATGGTGCCAGGTTTCCTCCAGACGAGCCGCTTGGCATTCAGGCCAAAGAGTTCAATCCTGGTTTCATCAGACCACAGAATCTTGTTTCTCATGGTCTGAGAGTCCTTTAGGCGCCTTTTGGCAAAACTCCAAGAGGGCTGTCATGTGCCTTTTGCTGATTAGTGGCTTCCGTCTGGCCACTCTAATATAAACACCTGATTGGTGGAGTGCTACAAAGATGGTTGTCCTTCTGGAAGGTTCTCCAATCTCCACAGAGGAACTCTGGAGCTCTGTCAGAGTGACCATCGGGTTCTTGGTCACCTCCCTCCACCTCCCTTCTACCTCCCTTCTACCCCAGAGAGAAGGGCGGCCAGCTCTAGGAAGATTCTTGGTGGTTCCAAACATATTCCATTTAAGAATGGTGGAGGCCACCAGGCTGTGTCACAGCCGGCCGTGACCGGGAGACCCATGAGGCAGTGCACAATTGGCCCAGTGTCGTCCGGGTTAGGGGAGGCTTTGGCCCAGCGTCATCCGGGTTAGGGGAGGGTTTGGCCCATTGTCGTCCGGGTTAGGATAGGGCTTGGCCCAGCGTCGTCCGGGTTAGGGGAGGGTTTGGCCCAGCGTCGTCCGGGTTAGGGGAGGGTTTGGCCCAGCGTCGTCCGGGTTACGTGGAGGGTTTGGCCGGCCGGGATTTCCTTGTTCCATCACGCTCTAGTGACTCCTTGTGGCAGGCAGGGAGCCTGCAAGCTGACTTTGTCCGCCAGCTGGACAGTTTTTCCTGTGTGTCAAGAAGCAGTGTGGCTTGGCAGGGTCGTGTTTCGGAGGACGCATGGCTCTCAACCTTCACCTCACCCGAGTCTGTAAGGGAGTTGCAGCGATGGGAGAAGACTAACTACCAATTGGATATCACGGAATTGGGGAAAACAGGTAAACAGGTAAAAGTACCAAAACACTTTTATTGTAATTTTATTAAAGAAAGATGGAGGCCACTGTGTTCTTGGGGACATTCAACGCTGCAGACATTTTTTGGGACCCTTCCCCAGATCTGTGCCGCGACACAATCCTGTCTCGGAGCTCTACGGACAATTCCGTCGACCTCGTGGCTTGTTTTTTTTGCTCTGACGTGCACTGTCAACTGTGGAACCGTAAGTAGACAGGTGTGTGCCTTTCCAAATGGTGTACAATCAATTGATTTTCCACAGGGTGGACTCCAATCAAGTCGTAGAAACCTCAAGGAGGATCAATGGAAACAGGATGCACCCGTTGATCTGAATACTTATTGTTTTCACTTTGTCATTATGGGGGTATTGTGATGTCATTATGGGGTTATTGTGATGTCATTATATGGGTATTGTGATGTCATTATGGGGTTATTGTGATGTCATTATGGGGTTATTGTGAGGTCATTATGGGGGTATTGTGATGTCATTATGGGGGTATTGTGATGTCATTATGGGGGTATTGTGATGTCATTATGGGGGTATTGTGATGTCATTATGGGGGTATTGTGATGTCTTTATGGGGGTATTGTGATGTCATTATGGGGGTATTGTGATGTCATTATGGGGGTATTGTGATGTCATGATTTTTGAGTGTCAAAAGGGTCTGAATAATTTTATGTATATCTGTATTTGTATTTATTTGCAAAACAAATGTTTAAAAATTTTTTTTAGATTAGATTGATGAGGAAAAATATATATTTCATCCATTTTAGAATAAGGCTGTAACGTAACACAATGTGGAATAAGTCAAGAGGTCTGAATTATTTCAGAATGCACTGTACAAATCACATTCAGTATCTACACACGGTTTAAACCAAGAGGATAAAAAAAAAATGTTTTTATCCATTTTAGAATAAGGCTGTGATGTAACAAAATGTGGAAAAAGTCAAAGGGTCTGAATACTTTCAGAACGTACTGTACATACATACGGTCACCGTGGGGACGTTGTCATAGACACGATTACTAACAACGAAGCCTTTGACTGCTGTGAGAAACTCCTAAAGGCTATCGGACTAACCCTGCTCTAGAGCAACAGCTCCGTCGCTTAGCGACCGCTTCATCAGACCACTTCCGTATTGAGCGCGTCACTGGTACTTCCTGTTTGAGTTGTTGCTTGTAAGCAAGCATCAGGAGGATAGGGTTACAGTCAGATTTTCCAAAGGGAAGGAGAGGGAGAGCTTTGTAATGCGTCTCTGTGTGGTGGAGTACAGGAAATCAAGAGTGTTTTCGTCTCTAGTTGCACAGGTGACATGCTGGTAAAAATTAGGTAAGAAGGTTTTCTGTTTTCCTGAATTAAAATTCCGCAGCATCTGGCTGAGTGAGGTCTTATATCCCTATACAGCTGGCTGAGTGAGGTCTTATATCCCTGTACAGCTGGCTGAGTGAGGTCTTATATCCCTATACAGCTGGCTGAGTGAGGTCTTATATCCCTATACAGCTGGCTGAGTGAGGTCTTAGTATTAGCATCGGTTTGTGATTAGAAATAGACAGCTACAAGAAATCTAGAAGAACACTCCTTTGGTAAATAGTGTGGTCTACAGCATATCATGAAGTATTCTATCTCAGGCGAGCAGAACCTCCAGATATTATTATCTTAATATTAGAGATTAGCTGTTGTTAACAGAGACACAACTCCTTCCTTGAAAATACCCGACGCTGTTGTTCTGTCCTGCCATAGAGATACCAGCCGTATGTACTGTATATAATCCACGTCCTTTGTCAGGAAAGACTCCGTGAAACAGGATATCACAGTTCTTCAGGTCCCGTCGATAGGATATTCTTGAATGGAGCTCGTCCAGTTTATTCTCCAGTGATTGGCACGTTCCCAAATAGAACGAACGGAGGGTAGAAGCGGTTTATGTACTCGACAAAGTCGTTTCGTCACCTTTTCTTTTAGGTCTCTGGAATTGGGGCCTGGTTCGGGGTGAGCAGTCCTGCGCCTCCGATTCGTTGACGTAGAGATCTTCATCCAAATCGGGGTTAGGAATCGCTGTTCTGATGTCCAGAAGCTCTTTTTGGTAATAGGAGACAAGCTCTTAACCCCCAAAAAAGTTTTTTAATTTTGTGACTACGGGGGCGGTATTTTCATTTTTGGAAAAAAAAACGTTCCCGTAGTAAACGGGATATTTTGTCAGGACAAGATGCTAGAATATGCATATAATTGACAGCATAGGATAGAAAACACTCTAAAGTTTCCAGAACTGTAAAAATATTATCTGTCAGTATAACAGAACTGATGTTGCAGGCGAAAGCCTGAGAAAAATCCAATCCGGAGGTGCCTCATGGTTTGAAAGCTCTGCGTTCCAATGCGTCCCTATTGAGCAGTGAATGGGCTATGAACCAGATTACTTTGTCTCTGTATTCCCCAAGGTGGCTACAGCATTGTGATGTAGTTTTACGCATTTATGTTGAAGAATACCCGTAAGCGGCTACATTGCGCAACTGGTCACCTGATGCTCCCAGATTGTTTCTCCGTAAAATACAGAGGTAGCCATTATTCCAATCGGTCCTACTGAAAAACTAATTGTCCCGGTGGATATATTATCGAATAGATATTTGAAAAACACCTTGAGAATTGATTATAAACAACGTTTGCCATGTTTCTGTTGATATTATGGAGCTAATTTGGAATATTTTGAGCCGTTTTCATGACTGCGATTTCTCAGCCAAACGTGAAGAACAAACGGAGCTATTTTGCCTACAGCCTATCAAAGGTAAACAATTTAATTTGATTGCTTTTCTGATTTCCGTGACCAAGTTACCTGCTGCTAGCTGGACAAAATGCTATGCTAGGCTATCGATAAACGTACACAAATGCTTGTCTAGCTTTGGCTGTAAAGCATATTTTGAAAATATGAGATGACAGGGTGATTAACAAAAGGTTAAGCTGTGTTTCAATATATTTCACTTGTGATTTTCATGAATAGGAATATTTTCTAGGAATATTTATGTCCGTTGCGTTATGCTAATTAGTGTCAGTCGATGATTACGCTCCCTCATGCGGGATGGGGAGTCACTAGAGGTTTTAATAAGTTAGTCAAAACAACTTCCAATTATTTCCAAGAAGTCAAAAATAAAACTTCAACTTCCTTGCCAGATTCTGTTTGAGTTGTAGACTCATCTTTAGGTTCATCTTTAGAGTTCTGTACTCCAGCAGTTCTTATTATGATCTTCTATTCAACAAGAGTTTCCCCGTCGTATAACATTCCTTCCATGCTTCCTCCACAGCATGACTGACAGAGGAGAGTGGAGAGTGGAGTGAGAAGAGAACAGAACAGAAAGAGGAGAGTGGAGTGAGAAGAGAACAGAACAGAAAGAGAGGAGAGTGGAGTGAGAAGAGAACAGAACAGAAAGAGGAGAGTGGAGTGAGAAGAGAACAGAACAGAAAGAGAGGAGAGTGGAGTGAGAAGAGAACAGAACAGAAAGAGAGGAGAGTGGAGTGAGAAGAGAACAGAACAGAAAGAGAGGAGAGTGGAGTGAGAAGAGAACAGAACAGAAAGAGAGGAGAGTGGAGTGAGAAGAGAACAGAACAGAAAGAGAGGAGAGTGGAGTGAGAAGAGAAGAGAACAGAAAGAGAGGAGAGTGGAGTGAGAAGAGAACAGAACAGAAAGAGAGGAGAGTGGAGTGAGAAGAGAACAGAACAGAAAGAGAGGAGAGTGGAGTGAGAAGAGAACAGAACAGAAAGACAGAAAAATAACCACCATTTTAATTCTAAACACCATTATCCTTTTTTATGGCCTTTGTCATTCACGCTAATAAAGCTTATCTGAAGGTGAATTAGTCTGAAAATCCCCATGGAGAGAGTTATCTAGCTGGAAGTGAGAAGGGAAGAGTAGCAGTGGCGTTTCCTCTGTGTCTTAATAAGGTAAAATGGCCTCTACCCTCTTCTGCATTCCAGCACTCGGGGAGGAGAGGGGAGGGGGGGGGGGGTCCGTTAATCCAGAACCTCTGGCACTTTTATGGAGGTTTTGAAATAGCGGAGAAGACTCTGCTGAAGGAGAGCCGAGAGACAAGGGCCAAACTTACATCATACATTAGAAAACACTTCCTGACGTTAAGGCATTGCCCGACCGACACATCTGGGTCACACACACCTGTTATATATATATATATATATATATACAGTACCAGTCAAAAGTTTGGACACACCTACTCATTCAAGGGCTTTTATTTTTTTTGACTGTTTTCTACATTGTAGATTAATAGTGAACACTTCAAAACTGTAAAATAACACATGGAATCATGTAGGAACCCAAAAAGTGTTCAAACAAAAATATATTTTATACTCGAGATTCTTCCAAGAAGTCACCCTTTGCCTTGATGACAGTTATGTGTTATTTGATAGTTTTGATGCTTTCTGTAGAAAATTGTCAAAATGAAGAAATGAATAGGTGAGTCCAAACTACTGACTGGTACTGTATACATATACACTACTATTATATACTACTATTATATATACTACTATTATATATACTACTATTATATACACACTACTATTATATATACTACTATTGTCAAAATGAAGAAATGAATAGGTGAGTCCAAACTACTGACTGGTACTGTATACATATACACTACTATTATATACTACTATTATATACACTACTATTATATATACTACTATTATATATACTACTATTATATATACTACTATTGTCAAAATGAAGAAATGAATAGGTGAGTCCAAACTATTGACTGGTACTGTATACATATACACTACTATTATATATACTACTATTATATATACTACTATTATATATACTACTATTGTCAAAATGAAGAAATGAATAGGTGAGTCCAAACTACTGACTGGTACTGTATACATATACACTATTATTATATACTACTATTATATATACTACTATTATACACACACTACTATTATATATACTACTACTATTATATATACTACTATTATATATACTACTATTGACTGGTACTGTATACATATACACTACTATTATATATACTACTATTATATATACTACTATTATATATACTACTATTGTCAAAATGAAGAAATGAATAGGTGAGTCCAAACTACTGACTGGTACTGTATACATATACACTATTATTATATACTACTATTATATATACTACTATTATATATACTACTATTGTCAAAATGAAGAAATGAATAGGTGAGTCCAAACTACTGACTGGTACTGTATACATATACACTACTATTATATACTACTATTATATACACACTACTATTATATATACTACTATTATATATACTACTATTATATATACTACTATTATATATACTACTATTATATATACTACTATTGTCAAAATGAAGAAATGAATAGGTGAGTCCAAACTACTGACTGGTACTGTATACATATACACTACTATTATATACTACTATTATATATACTACTATTATATATACTACTATTATATATACTACTATTGTCAAAATGAAGAAATGAATAGGTGAGTCCAAACTATTGACTGGTACTGTATACATATACACTACTATTATATATACTACTATTACTAAGCAAGGGCTGATTTCAAGGTTTTACTGCTAACCTACAAAGCATTACATGGGCTTGCTCCTACCTACCTCTCTGATTTATTATATATACTACTACGGTCAAAATGAAGGCCTCCTAATTGTCCCTAGAATTTCTAAGCAAACAATAGGTGAGTCCAAACTAAGCAAACAGCTGGACAGGGCTTTCTCCTATAGAGCTCCATATGGACACTGCCTACCCATGTCAGAGACGCAAACTCGGTCTACCTTTATATACTACTCTTCAGTGGGTATATATACTAGTCTGGCCCTGGCCGGTTCCCCGTTTTCCACTGGGATTCTCTGCCTCTAACCCTGTTACGGGACTGAGTCATACTACTATTACCTGGGTGGGTTATTCACTGTTGTGGTCGGCCTGTCTGGGTTCCCCCCACCCCTTGGGTTGTACTACTACTCGGCCTTGTCTCAGGATGGTAATGAAGATTTCCCTCTAGTGGTGTGGGGGCTGTGCTTTGGCAAAGTGGGTGGGGTTATATCCTTCCTGTTTGGCCCTGTCCGGGGTGTCCTCGGATAGTGTCTCCTGACCCCTCCTGTCTCAGCCTCCAGTATTTATGCTGCAGTAGTTTATGTGTCGGGGGGCTAGGGTCAGTTTGTTTATCTGGAGTACTTCTCCTGTCCTATTCTGTCCTGTGTAAATCTAAGTGTGCGTTCTCTAATTCTCTCCTTCTCTCTTTCTTTCTCTCTCTCGGAGGACCTGAGCCCTAGAACCATGCCCCAGGACTACCTGACATGATGACTCCTTGCTGTCCCCAGTCCACCTGGCCATGCTGCTGCTCCAGTTTCAACTGGCCTATAGGACCATGTCCCAGGACTACTGACTATTATACCTGGCCACTACTATTATGTTCTGCCTTACTATTATTCAACCATACTGGTCATTTATGAACATTTGAACATACGTTCTGTTATAATCTCCACTGGCACACAGAAGAGGACTACACATATGCTCTCTCTAATTCTCTCTTTCTTTCTCTCTCTCGGAGGACCTGAGCCCTAGGACCGTGCCCCAGGACTATCCCCAGTCCATCTGACTGTACAGTTTCAACTGTTCTGCCTTATTATTATTTGACCATGCTGGTCATTTATGAACATTTGAACATCTTGGTCATGTTCTGTTACTATTAGGTTTTACACTGTTTGGGGTTTTACACACTTTGAGATATCACTATTAGGGCTATATAAATAAATTTGATTTGATTTGATTTGATTTGATATTATATATACTACTATTATATACACACTACTATTATATACACACTACTATTATATATACTACTATTATATACACACTACTATTATACACACACTACTATTATACACACACTACTATTATATACACACACACTACTATTATACACACACACTACTATTATACACACACACTACTATTATACACACACACTACTATTATACACACACACTACTATTATATACACACACTACTATTATATGCACACTACTATTATATACACACACACTACTATTATATACACACACTACTATTATATACACACACACTACTATTATATACACACACTACTATTATATACACACACACTACTATTATATATACACACTACTATTTTACACACATACTACTATTATATACACACACTACTATTATATACACACTACTATTATATATACACACTACTATTATGCACACACACACTACTATTATACACACACTACTATTATATATACACACACTACTATTATATACACACACACTACTATTATATACACACTACTATTATATACACACTACTATTATACACATCAAGTTTAATGAAATGATTCATTTATATAAATCGGTAGCCAAAATGCCTAGCTGAGTGATTATAATATTAAAGTGTGTTGTACTTATAATGTAAGCATTTATTTTAAATTATAAATTAAATTAGTTGTGGCTAGTGATGGAGAAAGAAGAATGCAATGTTTCTGTTGTAAGTAAACTTGGAAATGTCTAATTTGAAAATTTGGATTTAGTCTCCACCCCAAAACGTACAAGGACTCGATGTACTCATGTTGTTGACTTGGGTTATTATGATCAGAAAGACATGTTGTCCTTGGAAATGTAGGGCTTAAGAAGCAGCTAAATATACAACTGGAGCCTGTCCTGGTCCAACTGACCATTTCACCAAATATAAATAATTCCCGAGGGGGTGTGGTACGTGGCCAATATACCACGGCTAAGGGCTGTTCTTAAGCACGACGCAACACGGAGTGCCTGGATACAGGAATTAGGCGTGGTATATTGGCCATATACCACAAACCCCCCAAGGTGCCTTATTGCTATTATAAACTGGTTAAAATATATGTTTTGTCATACCCGTGATATATACACAGCTGTCAGCCAATCAGCATTCAGGGCTCGAAACGCCCAGTTTACAATATACATCGCATACACAATGCCACTACTAGTATAAGTAATATAATAAACTATTCACCTGTAATAGATCAGCCTGCCACTACTATAAATTATTTTTGTAAAACACAGGCAATATATAAATGTAACCCCCAAATACATAGGGGCCATTTGGGATGCTAGGACAGCGGAGTCAATCACCACCTTCCGGAGACACCTGAAACCCCACCTCTTTAAGGAATACCTAGGATAGGATAAGTAATCCCTCTCACCCCCCCCTTAAGTTTTAGATGCACTATTGTAAAGTGACTGTTCCACTGGATGTCATAAGGTGAATGCACCAATTTGTAAGTCGCTCTGGATAAGAGCCTCTGCTAAATGACTTAAATGTAAATGGATGCGGCCTTCCTCCTACACAGGGTACTAAGTTTGACCAGAGCCCCATAGGCTCTGGTGAAAATTAGTGCACTCTTCAGGGATTAGGGTGTCATTTAAGGGTGTTTTTACACTTGGTCCCTTTCACCCAATTTTTTGTGAACTCAGTGCGGTTCCCTTAATTGTTTGTGCAGTGTGAACACGATAAAGGATCTCAAGACCCCTCATGTAACTCTTGACCACAGCAACACAGTTTCCCCGGGTGTAAATCCCTCACATTGGTGCTACAAAAAGAGACACACGTTTTTTGGGGGGGATATTGATTAGCGATTATCAAGGAGGCACAGAAATTCCAAAATATGTGGTTTTGTACTGACACAATGTTCAGATTATTTGTAATATGTTGATCTATAGGCTTCGCCAACTGTTTATTGATTGTGGGGTTTGAATAGTGATGAGAAGAGAACCACATATTTGGTGAGAATCACTACACAAGGTAGACGACCAAGGTCCTTTCTATCCGGAAACCTCGGGACATCCCAACTCTGACATAACCATTTTAAATATGTCAACTTCAAATGGGGGTAAAGGTTAAGGGTTAAGATTTAGGGACGTCCCAAGGACCCCCGATAGCACTAACCACAAAATGAAGGCTAGCCCTTAAAGGGGCAGTAACCTACCTGGGCTGTACAATTTTCCCTTACAGCATTATTTAAATCTGCAGTTATTCTACTAACTATTCTGTTACTAATAAAAATGTACATGTTAATATCATCTTCTGATTATATTAATTTAACATATTTTAACTAAATACAATCTATTAGCTTCTAAAAATGTAAGTAGGCTGTAAGTAAAAATGTAAGTAGGCTGTCCAATAACCTGATGGGAATGCTTGTCCTGTGTAAACAACCCACAATGCATTGAGTGAATGTTGGAAAAAATATCTTAGTTCCTTTTTAAACATAGCAGTGTGAATACAAAGAGGCCTCGGACCACAGAATAGATGAAGAGAGTTGAGTCCTCATCCAAAGGGCAGTGTGAATGAAAACAAAGCAAACGGTTATTTTCCTTTAAAGAGGACTGTATGTAAGGACACATAATCGACTCCATTCAAAATCAGCAAAGTGTTCGAGACAAGGATGAATTAAAAGTTAAATCTCTGCTTTTTATTATAGATTTATTGAAATGAACTCCTGTGACATGGAGCTTGTACGTCCCCAGACAGAGAAGAAAAACAATTATATTCTCAAAATATATTATAAATATAATACCTCGCCCTTCATTAGTGCTGATCACTCACACAACAATATGTAGGCCAAGGAATCCAAACCACGTTAAAAACAACCTAATAAAACCAGGAAAATAAAAGGAGAGAAAATGAGAGAGAAAATCCAAACTATGGTTTTACATATCCACTAATTTGTAGATAGAGGCTTTTTGTCCCTGCACTAATACCATACCGCGACAGACACAATCAAACCCAAGCCCAGCAGCACAAACCTCCTCTACAGTGTCATAAAAAATAAAGAATGAATCATTGGTTAAATAGTCTTTATAATATGGATCCTAGATACCACTGTGTCATGGTCATATAACCAGTAACTTCAGAAGGTTGGTATTGTGAAGCAATAGCTCCTCTATAGACACAAAGGAAACGACGCCGAGGATGAAACACCAACCAGCATGGGAAGGATGAAACACCAACCAGCATGGGAAGGATGAAACACCAACCAGCATGGGAAGGATGAAACACCAACCAGCATGGGAAGGATGAAACACCAACCAGCATGGGAAGGATGAAACACCAACCAGCATGGGAAGGATGAAACACCAACCAGCATGGGAAGGATGAAACACCAACCAGCATGGGAAGGATGAAACACCAACCAGCATGGGAAGGATGAAACACCAACCAGCATGGGAAGGATGAAACACCAACCAGCATGGGAAGGATGAAACACCAACCAGCATGGGAAGGATGAAACACCAACCAGCATGGGAAGGATGAAACACCAACCAGCATGGGAATGATTTTCTGAATGAATGGCGACAGAACAGCACTACAGGAATAGAGTGGTTGAAGGCAGGAAAGGATGAGAGAGCCCTAACCTATTCCCTTCATAGTGCATTACATTTGACCAGAGTCCATAGGGTTCTGGTCTAGAGTAGTGCACTATATAGGGAATAGGGTGCCATAGGGCTCTGGTCTAAAGTAGTGCACTACACAGTGAGCCATAGGGTTCTGGTCTAAAGTAGTGCACTATATAGGGAATAGGGTGCCATAGGGCTCTGGTCTAAAGTAGTGCACTACACAGTGAGCCATAGGGTTCTGATCTGAAGTAGTGCACTATATAGGGAATAGGGTGCCATAGGGCTCTGGTCTAAAGTAGTGCACTACACAGTGAGCCATAGGGTTCTGGTCTAAAGTAGTGCACTACACAGTGAGCCATAGGGTTCTGATCTGAAGTAGTGCACTATATAGGGAATAGGGTGCCATAGGGCTCTGGTCTAAAGTAGTGCACTACACAGTGAGCCATAGGGTTCTGGTCTAAAGTAGTTCACTACACAGTGAGCCATAGGGTTCTGGTCTAAAGTAGTGCACTACATAGGGAATAGGATGCCACAGCAGCTGATTCCCTCCCATTGTAACCAATAACAACATAAGATGGTATGTACATAGCAGTGGAGGCTGCTGGGAACAACTATAGGAGGACAGTTGATGTGTTTTATACCGTTTTAATGTAATCCATCCCAGCCTCCTATAGCTCCTCCCACCAATTTCCTGTGGTAGAGAGTTACACTGCGGGTGCATTTACACAAGCAGACCAGTTCTGGTCTTTTACCACTAAATGGTATTTTGACCAATCAGATCTTGTGTGGGTAATAGGGCTTGCCTGTATAAATGCAACCTATGAGCGTTGTAACCAAGTGTGATAACGATGAGAAATAGCAAGGGGCTTCCCAACAGTTCCAACTGCCAACCCTTCAGACCAACAGTAGATGTGTTGATGAGAAACTACATCCAGGGGATAAGGGTTCAATTCAGGAAGAACACCGAAATGACTCATTCTAATTTCAATTCCACTCAATGCTGTTCAATGAGGATTTTTTTTTTTTTTTCCTTCTTCAAATTTTGGTTTACTTTCTGAATTGACTGGAATCTAACCGACGGCGGCGTACTAGTTAGCAGAAACACGCAAGGGGAAAATAATAAAAACGCTCCTATTAAATAGTCACACAGCTACAACATGAGGAAAATTCATCCATTCCTTACGTCATCTCATTCATCTCCACGATTTCTAAAGAAAGTGTGTGTATGTATATATGTATATAGTAACAACAACAACAGTAACAATCGTTTCAGACATGTTATGGATCACAACATAACAAGTCCCTTTTGGTGAAAATATAGTTCATTTCAAAATATCTCACAGGATTTTTTTCTGCTCGTCTTCTCGTATTGACAAAAAAAAACACCAGAGTCAATCTGTGACCAGGGAATCAATCCAGCCTCGTCTTAACAGTCAAATTCATTTCACTGTTACTACCACTAGATTTTAAATTAAACAAGACATTAGATAAATAAATCATCCTTCCCCTTTAAAAAAAAAGTGTCAGCTAGCTGAAAAACAAAACAAAAAAACAAGACAAAACATGGTAAAATATATTTTTGTTGTTGTTGATAAAAGCAACTAAATCTCATCAAGACAAATACTAAATCAAACAAATAAAAATGGACGACAACACAGACATTCGTTCACAGAATGGACCTGCGAACACCAGTACATGACTTCAGACCATATTATTGTGAAGAGGTCCATAAAGGCTGCGTTTACACAGGCAGTCCAATTATGGGCAAAATATCCGATCCGATTGGTCAAAAGACCAATTAGTGGCAAAAAAAATAAAATAAATCAGAATTGGTTTGCCTGTGTAAACGCAGCCTAAAGAGTTATAACCATCATCAACCTGGTCAGTACCAATACTCTAGTCCAGCGTTTCCCAAACTCGGTCCTCAGGACCCCAACATTTTGGGCGTTTGCCCCCAACACTACACAGCGGGTTCAAATGATCCAACCATCATCAACCTGGTCAGTACCAATACTCTAGTCCAGCGTTTCCCAAACTCGGTCCTCAGGACCCCAACATTTTGGGCGTTTGCCCCTAACACTACACAGCGGGTTCAAATGATCCAACCATCATCAACCTGGTCAGTACCAATACTCTAGTCCAGCGTTTCCCAAACTCGGTCCTCAGGACCCCAACATTTTGGGCGTTTGCCCCCAACACTACACAGCGGGTTCAAATGATCCAAGCATCATCTGTGGAAGTGTCAGTGCAAAAATATCTAAACGTGCACTGGGGGGCCCCAGGACCGAGTTTGGGAAACGCTGCTATAGTCAAAATAGACCAGACAACTGGGGGGCCCCAGGACCGAGTTTGGGAAACGCTGCTATAGTCAAAATAGACCAGACAACTGGGGGGCCCCAGGACCGAGTTTGGGAAACGCTGCTATAGTCAAAATAGACCAGACAACTGGGGGGCCCCAGGACCGAGTTTGGGAAACGCTGCTATAGTCAAAATAGACCAGACAACTGGGGGGCCCCAGGACCGAGTTTGGGAAACGCTGCTATAGTCAAAATAGACCAGACAACTGGGGGGTCCCAGGACCGAGTTTGGGAAACGCTGCTATAGTCAAAATAGACCAGACAACTGGGGGGCCCCAGGACCGAGTTTGGGAAACGCTGCTATAGTCAAAATAGACCAGACAACTGGAAGGCGGAGAGGAAGAGAACTACTCTTGATTAAACAGTGAAATGTAAAACAACTTGAAAACCCCCTTCTATCAGTTACAGAGAAGTGGTGTTGTTTGTGGTTTTACAGTAGAAGTTGAGCCTTTGGAATAATAAAATTGAGCTGTTGTAGCTCTACATATATCGTCACAGTGCATTGAATATCAGACCAAAAAAAAAAAAAAGCTGAAGTATTTTCTGGGGGTTAGGATGCTGAAATCCCTTCCAGATATCTTTGTTAGGGCCCAACCACCGTCGTTAGGGCCCAACCACCGTCGTTAGGGCCCAACCACCGTTGTGTGACAACCTTTTAAATGTACCCAAACAAAAGGAAACAAGAATCATCTTAAAACGATAACAATAATAATCTCACTACAAAACCATTTTTCTCGCTGGCTGCATAGTGACCTTTTCTTTCTGCAAAAACAATCCATTGTTGGTACACGTAACGATTCTTAATTTATTTATTTATTTTATTTGTATATTACAACCGGCTAAAAACATGCACCCAACTGCCCTCTGGGAAATGCAGTTCAAACAGTCTCCAGCGCATCATGGTGTCCATTGTTCCAGTCAAAAAAGGTCAGAGTTCAGTGACTGTCGTATGATTCAAAAGTGCTTTATGCGGTTCAGTAGGCCTTCTTTCTTCTGGAACTATTACAACGTTTATTAGCACGTATCATCTGTGAGAGAAAACATACTTTCAGTATCAAATAAATAAACAATGACGACATGAGTGTTTCCCATTGCTCACAGACAGATTCATTCCATAATCTAGTCTGGATTTAGGTACCCCCCCCCCCCCTATTACCATCAACTAGACAGGATCACCTGTCTAACAACGTCTATGTACTCCCCCCTATTACCATCAACTAGACAGGATCACCTGTCTAACAACGTCTATGTACTCCCCCCTATTACCATCAACTAGACAGGATCACCTGTCTAACAATGTCTATGTACTCCCCCCTATTACCATCAACTAGACAGGATCACCTGTCTAACAACGTCTATGTACCCCCCCATTACCATCAACTAGACAGGATCACCTGTCTAACAACGTCTATGTACTCCCCCCTATTACCATCAACTAGACAGGATCACCTGTCTAACAACGTCTATGTACTCCCCCATTACCATCAACTAGACAGGATCACCTGTCTAACAACGTCTATGTACTCCCCCCCCCCTATTACCATCAACTAGACAGGATCACCTGTCTAACAACGTCTATGTACTCCCCCCTATTACCATCAACTAGACAGGATCACCTGTCTAACAACGTCTATGTACTCCCCCCTATTACCATCAACTAGACAGGATCACCTGTCTAACAACGTCTATGTACTCCCCCCTATTACCATCAACTAGACAGGATCACCTGTCTAACAACGTCTATGTACTCCCCCCCCTATTACCATCAACTAGACAGGATCACCTGTCTAACAACGTCTATGTACCCCCCCATTACCATCAACTAGACAGGATCACCTGTCTAACAACGTCTATGTACTCCCCCCCCCCCTATTACCATCAACTAGACAGGATCACCTGTCTAACAACGTCTATGTACTCCCCCCTATTACCATCAACTAGACAGGATCACCTGTCTAACAACGTCTATGTACTCCCCCTATTACCATCAACTAGACAGGATCACCTGTCTAACAACGTCTATGTACTCCCCCCTATTACCATCAACTAGACAGGATCACCTGTCTAACAACGTCTATGTACTCCCCCCTATTACCATCAACTAGACAGGATCACCTGTCTAACAACGTCTATGTACTCCCCCTATTACCATCAACTAGACAGGATCACCTGTCTAACAACGTCTATGTACTCCCCCCTATTACCATCAACTAGACAGGATCACCTGTCTAACAACGTCTATGTACTCCCCCCATTACCATCAACTAGACAGGATCACCTGTCTAACAACGTCTATGTACTCCCCCCTATTACCATCAACTAGACAGGATCACCTGTCTAACAACGTCTATGTACTCCCCCCATTACCATCAACTAGACAGGATCACCTGTCTAACAACGTCTATGTACTCCCCCCCCTATTACCATCAACTAGACAGGATCACCTGTCTAACAACGTCTATGTACTCCCCCATTACCATCAACTAGACAGGATCACCTGTCTAACAACGTCTATGTACTCCCCCCTATTACCATCAACTAGACAGGATCACCTGTCTAACAACGTCTATGTACTCCCCCTATTACCATCAACTAGACAGGATCACCTGTCTAACAACGTCTATGTACTCCCCCCTATTACCATCAACTAGAC
>NC_060179.1:4242276-4244776 GCF_021184085.1 Oncorhynchus gorbuscha | reverse complement strand
AGAAACAGAGAGAGCGAGAGAGAGAAACAGAGAGAGCGAGAGAGAGAAACAGAGAGAGCGAGAGAGAGAAACAGAGAGAGCGAGCGAGAGAAACAGAGAGAGCGAGCGAGAGAAACAGAGAGAGCGAGAGAGAGAAACAGAGCGAGCGAGAGAGAGAAACAGAGCGAGCGAGAGAGAGAAACAGAGCGAGAGAGAGAAACAGAGCGAGAGAGAGAAACAGAGCGAGAGAGAGAAACAGAGCGAGAGAGAGAAACAGAGCGAGAGAGAGAAACAGAGCGAGAGAGAGAAACAGAGCGAGAGAGAGCGAGAGAGAGCGAGAGAGAGAAACAGAGCGAGAGAGAGAGAGAGAGAAAGAGAAACAGAGCGAGAGAGAGAGAGAAACAGAGAAACAGAGCGAGAGAGAGAGAGAGAAACAGAGAGAGAGAGAGAAACAGAGCGAGAGAGAGAGAGAAACAGAGCGAGAGAGAGAGAGAAACAGAGCGAGAGAGAGAGAGAGAAACAGAGCGAGAGAGAGAGACAGAGAGAGAGAGACAGAAACAGAGAGAAACAGAGAGAGACAGAAACAGAGAGAGACAGAAACAGAGAGAGACAGAAACAGAGAGAGACAGAAACAGAGAGAGACAGAAACAGAGAGAGACAGAAACAGAGAGAGACAGAAACAGAGAGAGACAGAAACAGAGAGACAGAAACAGAGAGAGACAGAAACAGAGAGAGAGACACAACCGTCACCATCAGAGAAGTGTTGGTATAAACACGGTGTAGAGAGGCAACATCATTCAGAGTAGGGTCAATTAGAACTGATCTGGGGTTAGTTCTGCATTTCCCTCACAAATGGTTAAGGTTAGGATTGGCGAAAGGGGAAGCTGATCCTAGATCTGTACCTAGGTGAAACTTCACCACAGAGCATATAATTACATACACTATTATTAGGATTATTTTCACACAGTGAGATCAGTGAACACCAGCTGTGATGCCTGATTAACAACAGCAGGGGGCTCTAGTGAGTTCAGACAGTGAACACCAGCTGGGACGCCTGTTCTCTATACTCAGCTAGTAACGGTAGTTCCCTCTATACTCAGCTAGTAACGGTAGTTCCCTCTCTATACTCAGCTAGTAACGGTAGTTCTCTCTCTATACTCAGCTAGTAACGGTAGTTCTCTCTCTATACTCAGCTAGTAATGGTAGTTCCCTCTCTATACTCAGCTAGTAACGGTAGTTCGCTCTATACTCAGCTAGTAACGGTAGATCGTTACTCAGCTAGTCTCTATACTCAGCTAGTAATGGTAGTTCTCTCTCTATACTCAGCTAGTATCGGTAGTTCTCTCTCTATACTCAGCTAGTATCGGTAGTTCTCTCTCTATACTCAGCTAGTATCGGTAGTTCTCTCTATACTCAGCTAGTATCGGTAGTTCTCTCTCTATACTCAGCTAGTAATGGTAGTTCTCTCTCTATACTCAGCTAGTATCGGTAGTTCTCTCTCTATACTCAGCTAGTATCGGTAGTTCTCTCTCTATACTCAGCTAGTATCGGTAGTTCTCTCTCTATACTCAGCTAGTAATGGTAGTTCTCTCTCTATACTCAGCTAGTATCGGTAGTTCTCTCTCTATACTCAGCTAGTAATGGTAGTTCTCTCTCTCTACACTCAGCTAGTAACGGTAGATCTCTCTCTATATTCAGCTAGTAACGGTAGTTCCCTCTATACTCAGCTAGTAACGGTAGTTCTCTCTCTCTACACTCAGCTAGTAACGGTAGATCTCTCTCTATATTCAGCTAGTAACGGTAGTTCCCTCTATATTCAGCTAGTAACGGTAGATCTCTCTATACTCAGCTAGTAACGGTAGATCTCTCTATACTCAGCTAGTAACGGTAGTTCCCTCTCTATACTCAGCTAGTAATGGTAGTTCTCTCTCTATACTCAGCTAGTATCGGTAGTTCTCTCTCTATATTCAGCTAGTAACAGTAGTTCCCTCTCTATACTCAGCTAGTAACGGTAGATCTCTCTCTATACTCAGCTAGTAACGGTAGTTCTCTCTCTATACTCAGCTAGTAACGGTAGTTCTCTCTCTATACTCAGCTAGTAACGGTAGTTCTCTCTCTACATTCAGCTAGTAACGGTAGTTCCCTCTATATTCAGCTAGTAACGGTAGTTCTCTCTCTATACTCAGCTAGTAACGGTAGTTCCCTCTATATTCAGCTAGTAACGGTAGTTCTCTCTCTATACTCAGCTAGTACCGGTAGATCTCTCTCTACACTCAGCTGGTAACGGTAGTTCTCTCTCTATACTCAGCTAGTAACGGTAGTTCTCTCTCTACATTCAGCTAGTAACGGTAGTTCCCTCTCTATACTCAGCTAGTAACGGTAGTTCCCTCTCTACACTCAGCTAGTAACGGTAGATCTCTCTCTATATTCAGCTAGTAACGGTAGTTCCCTCTATATTCAGCTAGTAACGGTAGTTCTCTCTCTACACTCAGCTAGTACCGGTAGATCTCTCTCTACACTC